>NC_133027.1:73609318-73912348 GCF_048771995.1 Taeniopygia guttata | reverse complement strand
GTCATTAGAAAATGTATCAAAGATGTATGTAACTTCTGTTTAACAATAACATTCCATGCATTCGGAATCATGCTATCAGAATTTATAGTTTTGTATTTTTAACCATCATTTGTTACCTGTATCAATTTCACTATTATTTTACCCAAGACTTAATTTAGGTCAAGTATTTTGTTTGTCTGAACACAGTGTAGCACTTTTCTTAAATATTGGCAGAACATTAGCACACTTCAGCTTTCTGAAATGTTCTCAAAGATTTATTTAAAATTAGTATCAGAAGGACAAAGATTTCAGGACAGAAGTCAGCTGTGTCTGATGGTATAAGAATGCAATGAAAACATCTTGAATTCTTTCTATTTTCTCCTCTTACAATTCCTGTTATTCATATTTTTCCTATTTAATTGGTTCTGTAAGCTTGCTACCAAGCGTTTGATCCTTCTTCGGACAGGGAAAGTAAGCCATGTAGTCGACACAAATCTCTTCAGAGACTACATCTCATTTCTAAAAGTATCCTCCTGCTCAGCAACATTGAGTTCATCCGCATTGAGTTCATCCACATTGAGTTCATCCCCTAGGGGAGATGCCAACAGAAAAATGTTCCATTGTTTTCAAGATGTTTAGGGTATATTTACCTGTTCAAAGTTAAGAACTTTGGGATGGAAAAGTTTCATTTTTACTTCTTGCTCTGTTAACATTGAAGCTCTTTGTACATAACTGTTAATACAAGTCTTCATCAGGGCCCAGATGAGACACATGTTTAATATGAATTCTTCACCCAGTGCAGCTCTTGTATTTGTCTGGTTGACCTATTTTTGTGGAGGGCTGTATAGAAAGGAGGATTTCTTTCAAGCTCTGAAATCCCTAGTCTAATATTAATAGGAAATAATAGCTCTGAGGATCAGAATCACAGCCTAGTTATTTTAGTTATGTTTTCTCCTTTATTGTTTTTGAATGCAACATAAGATTTTAAGCAACATCAGTCTGGTTTTTAAGCCTAATTTTAAGCCTAAACCGCTGGTTTATATAGTATGGTCATCCAAGACCATCCATTAAATAGAACTTGATTGATAACTCAGACCTCTAAAAATCATCATTTTTATCTGTATTGTTTTGCTAACTTGCTGCTCCGTACAGGACTCAGCTTGTGAGATCTGCATATCCCTTCAGTCACTAAAGAAAAACAATAAAACACAACTTCCTGAAAGCAAACATGCATTTTCAACTGACTGTCAACACAGGGAGAAAGAGCAAAGATGTTTCAGAATGGAAAGAAAATTTCCAAAGAGGAAGGAATTCTCTCAGATGTCTGTTCTAGAGAAGTCCACTAACCAGCACCAACTGTGTCCCTGTAAGGAAACAGCCGGGAGTACAACAACATGTGAGACAAGGGTGCTGGGCAACCAGCTTGTCTGGAAGCACTTAAAGAAAATGCAGGGAGGAAATCAGCAGAGACAAAATAATAATCATGATGAAAAAGTGACAAAAGATGGGAGGAAATTATTCACACTGTAAACTGCTGTAATTCAAAACAGTATTTGCAAAGCCAAATGCTGAGATTGGTGTAAAGGACCTGTCTTGTACTGACTGGATCCCTGCTGCCCTTTCCCTTGAGTGTCTCCGTTTGGCCATGGAATGGTCCCACTCAGCTATGAAGAAAACTGATGCCATCTTCTTTTAGCCTCAAAAGAAGCTGTCCTTAATGCAAATGTATATCCCTACAGGAAACCTGGGTGTGAGCAATGACCTGCAAAATTCAACCTCTGAATTAAGTAGCCAGTTAGTGCAGGTCTGCCTAAATACAGTGGCTGAATGAAGCCCAAAGCGTGCCTTCACAGATCTCATTTAGCTCCCTCAGAAGTCATATGGCCCCACAAGCCCTCCTCCACCTACAGCTACCTGTCCTATGATTTGAAAAAGTGTTTCTCTGTCTCTCTTTGCACTTCTGCACCTCTTTGGGTCCCCTTGGATTTCTGCTCTCAATTCCCATTCTTGTTCTTGCATGTCCCAAGCAGAATTGGCCTTTCTTCTAAGAAAGCAGCACCTAGAAATTAGTGGGGATGACACCTTCACCCCCTACCTCACCTCTGGTACCACTGCATGCCAGTGGCCCCTTCCCTTCTCTTAGGCTTGCCCTGGCTCTGAGTCTGTGCCAGGAGTGCGGTTCTGGGAAGGATCTGGTAGGCACAGAGAGCAGCTTGACAGGGCGAAGTCAGTCACCTCTAGCTTTTGGCTGTAGATGCTCTGCATGAACAAAGACAGAGTTTCTTTGTTTCAGGAGCTAAGGACTTGGCAGACAAGATAAAACATCTCAGATAAAGAACTTATGTCAGTCCCCATTTGGCTGTTTATGATACTTCTGAATGTTTTGGCAAACATATGTCCTCTCCTCAGGACCTGGAAAGCAGCTCCTTTACTTTGTAGTACAACCTGCTTTGTTTCCACAGGTCGCCAGTGACCTAATCAGGGTGCAGGCTAGTATAAATCTCTGACCTGGCCAGCACATCACTGCAACCAGCCAGTTAGATGTCTTCACTTCATACACAGCTTTCTGTCTTAGCAGTAGAACATTTTACCCTGAAATGAGATTTTACCCGGTGAGCTGGAAAGTTCTGGGTAAATTGATCTGCTGCTTCACCTGCAGCCTTTCTTTTACTGTCAGAGCCAAAACTCTGAGTTGGATTTCTGTCTATCTGATAGCTCTTAATTCAGATGATAGCCCAGAAGACATATTGCAATGCTCTGGTGGGTCAGCATGACTGATTTCAGCTGAGAACAAAGCATACCTTTCCGTACTTTCTAGACGATCAAATGTTTACATTTACTCAGTTTGATTAACAGCTGCAGCCACACTCAGCCAAGCTCAGTTTAGAAAAATTACACAACGTGTCCTGTTTACAGCTTTAGCTGAACGGAGGCAGGAAAGATAAAAGATTTCATTTACGAACCACTGATATGTTGCCTAAATCTGGCTCAGGAAGCAAAATATCAATGCCAAAATGCCAGCTGTGGAGCATGGGATTTTTAATTCCTGGACAAACCATCATGGTTGTTTTCCCAGTGACATGGCCAACTCACAGCCCCGCAGCTGAGATAGCTCTGAAGTGAGGCAGCTCATGACTCGTGACTCGCGAGTGGGCTGGAGGGAGAATAATGAATCCAAGATTCTCCTCCAGCCTCTACTACAGGTTTGTTACATAAATGAACAGCTCTGCACCTCCACTTACACCTATGGAGTAAGGTAACTGCTTGAGTGAGGGAAAGTAAAGGACTTAATTAAATCTCCAGAGCATTATGAAGGAGAGTAACTGAAAGCATCAGATTAACAGGAAAATACTTAGAGCATAAGAACAACATTTAAAAAAAATAAAAAGGCCTTAATCATAACCTGTTGAGCATGAATATAATGTTTTTGTAAATTCTGGGATTTTTAACGTTGATGTTTCTTCTTGTAGAGTTCGCAACAGACTAACATGGAAGCAAATTTCATCTAGTACTTCTTTATTCCTGCTAAAATCCATATGTAAATCAGAGAGGAAGACCTCTAAGACAGAGCAATTATCTGCTAAAAGAGTTAAATTTACTGAAATTTAATTTTTCATCCAATCCAAGGACTAGGTTGTATGAAATAACTGCAGGTGGCTCAGTTTATAAGTCATCTGTACCTTTCACATATTCAAACATACTGTTTATTTACACACATAAGTAGTGTAAAATATTAAAAATAAAACCCTATTACAAGGCCTATATTTAGATAGAAACACTTCAGAATGAACAATTAACAAAACAGAGACAAGACTTGTGTACAAATTATTGTGCAAATCCTGCTTATCCAACTTTGATTAGAAAAACCGCAATGATGTTTTCACACTGTGCTTCAGGTGTTAAATATGCGTGGAGAGATGGCAATCTGTAGTGGAAAGGAGAAAGGTGACTCCAGGTATTGGGTACAGTGTCCTGCAGCCAGGCCTCTGGTATAGCCATCCAGGCAGTGACTCCTGCCCGAAGGAGAAGCCTGGCACACTGCTCCCTCTTGGTAGATTTCAGTACCTCTGTGCACTTACTAATTGCATATTTGCTAGACCCTGGCTGCCATCACTCCCATCCAGGAAAGATACTGCTCCTTCTCTGTCCCAAAGGACCTCAGAGGACCTGCCTGGACTCCTGTACCAACCATATCCCTCCTGCTTCTGTGCACCTCCACTCTGGTGGAAAACAGCAGAGCCCACACATCTGTGCCAGGGGCCAGACCCCTAAAGAGCTGCCCAAGGAAGAGGAAGCATGGAAGGAGAACTGTGGGGACCATCAACAGCCTTCCTTAGCTCAGCAAATCAAAGGTTTCCAGGTTGCCAAGCAGGTCTAATAGGAGTTATAAAAAAGATATGTGTGTGACATGCAACAAAGGTAGCAAGAAGTGAAGAGAGTCCAAGAAAAGTGAAATAAAAAAGTCCTTGAGAACAAGCCAAAACAGTAAGAGGATGGAGGTTCAAAAAGTCTGTGTCTAACACCAACAGTATTTCTGAGGATCTGTACAAATCAAGGCAAGCTATTCTTGCCCTATCTTTTATTTATTATCTTATGAAGGAATTAAATATCAGAAGAAAAGCATCATGCACAACAGGATGAAAAAAAATTAATTTTCAACATTGCTGCAATATGTCATTATTTCATCCTTCTATCTGGCTTCTTAGATCATCAGTGCAACTCGGAGTTCAAAGTTACCAATATGTGTAATTTTGCTAATAAAAATCCTAAACACAGCTGGCAGTAATGCCTTAAGATGAAGGGGGAAAAAATCCCATTAGAGTCCTCATATTTATGTATGTATCTCTGTTCTTGAAGAGATGTTGCCAGAGAACGCAACCGGGGCATCGTGAGTCAATAACCTTTCATATTCACATGATGTCCTTTGGGGCTGTGTACGTTCTAGCACAAAGCCATATGTTATGTGATCCTGGAGAATAAGCATTTAATCGTTAGTATTATATATGGCCATGATTTTTGTTTTGATAGATCAACTGAGCATTGTTTGCATAGCAAGCACCATGGAGTCTACATTTCAAGCCAAGGGGCTAAACAGAGCAGTACTGTTTCCCATATGTTCCGTGAACTTCATTATCACCCTCTACATTTGGAACTGGAAGTTACATTCTTTTTTTTGCATGCATTGCTTTTTTGGCATTTCATATTTAAATCTTCACAAAGAACGTCATGGTGAAAAAATTTAGGAGGGTGTCCTCTCATCAGCCTTTTGAGGAGAGAGTCTTGAGAAACAAGATATTCTCCCAAGCAGAGGGAGCAGAGCCCCACTGTTCCAGCAAGGAACAACACAAGAGTTTCCAGACAGCAACACAGATCCATTGTGCTTAGCTGGTACTGTAGGACAGATCTCACGTGATTTATCAGGACTTCCTGATAAGGGACTTCCAACAGACATCCCACAAATCTGTCATAGCCTTATCCAAGTAACATTGCAGGCAGAGACCCTGCAGACCAGTGGGGCAATGTGTCAGTGCTGGCTTGTCCCAAAGACTTTGGCTCTCTGTTGCATGGAGCATGACAATGGGCTGAGCAAGCCCTGTGAATTCCCTGTGGTCTGTGATCTCTGGGGAGAAAATAGGGAGAGGATTCCAAAATAACATAAAAGACAGGTTTTGAATTGGAAGCAGTTGACTTTAAAACTGCAGTTGGGCTCAGGGAAAGCCTCTCTGACTTCCTGCTTTGTTCAGTGAAACCAAGTAAATACAATATGAAGCTGTGGTTCTGCTATTGAATTAAAGCCACTGGAATACAAAGTGATCTGCCAGGTCTAGCAGCTGTGCAGGGGGTTTCACTGAGAAATTATGCTTCTCATAGCCTGAAGATCCCATGCAGTTGCTGTGCATTCCGATGCATCCTGAATTTACTACTTTCCCTGGGATTTTGCCAGTCAGTCTAGTCATAACCTCATCTTCTAATTGAAACCTTCATCAAAATGATAAATGGTTTAATAGAAAATGATTTATGGGACAAAAATATAAAAACCAAAATCTCTTGTTCTTCTGCAAATACACATTGGAAGTGAGAATGAGCTGATGAGTGTAGTCTATTCCCAGCCTAGAAATTCAGGATTTCAGACCATCTAAGAGAACACTAGTAGATAGAAAAGCAATTAAGTTTTTTTTAAACTGCATAAGGGCCAGCAGATTTTTATTCTTTGAAAGAGTGGAGTAGCAAGACATTTTTCTAGGCTGGATTTGTAAACATATCCTGTCAGAGAAAATGAGCACTCTAGTTCTTAGCACCTTCAAATCCTGTACATTTCTGGAGTTTGCTGATATAGGATGGTTGACTAACTCTGGTGGAAATTTTTTATGGAGACAATTTCCCATGAGAAAAGGCTGCTGTTTTGTCGTTTCAGCCCAGCTATACTTTGGGCTCCTGGTTTCCCTGTACGTGTTTGAGGTCTTCACCTCTCTTTTTGCTCAGGCTCTCCCAGTAGATGCCAGGGATCTGGAGGCCTTTGAATTTTGTGGGTTGTAGAGGCTACTCCAAGGTGAGTAAGCAGCCTCACCACATCTCCAAGCTTTTCTCTCTGACCATAAGGGCCAGCCCCAGGGCCAAGCAGTGGACTCCTTGCCCATCCAATAATTTTGATTTTCAGACTTCCAGGCTCTCCTGTTCCTTGCACTGCTTGGGAATAAGAATAGCTATTCACTATCTCCTGGGCCTCACCTGGGACTTTGGGGATCCCCTTCCCAGGTATCTGTCTTTCAACAAACCATCTTCCTACGGTCCCTCCTGTTATGAACAGCAAGTATATGGAGGCAGGCAGCCTGTCTGCCTACAAACCAGACAGGAGGAGTAAGGAGAGCAGAACTTCATTTTTTCTTTCATGAAGTAGAATTTCCTGGAAATCATCCCATGTTTGGAAATAAACCCCAAAGTCTGCTCTTTGACCTTTTGTCCCCATTTAGAACAAAGCCTTTTTAACAACACAACTTTTCCTGGGAAGAGATTCTCATTTTGTCAGCACCACGGATGGGGCTATTTGTTAATTCAGTTTCAGATGGGAGCCAGAGACATATTCACTCTCCCTCTGAAGCATGCACACAAAGGAAGGGCAAGGGAAACAGGAACTAATTGTGACTGGAGCTTTAAATTTCTGCAGAGCTATTTCCCTTAAGGAAAAAATTTCAAGGATAAGTTTTGAAGCCTTAGGCATTTCATTTGAGTCTTTTTTTACTCAAAGTAAAGGACTCTAGAAGAGTCCTTTTTTTGCACTGAATGGCAAATTGCAAAAGCAGAGGCAGATAAGCATCTAGCTTAAGGGTCAAGAGACCCAGAATGTCTTTATCTGACATTGCATTTTAATCCAAACTTCTATATTAGGAAGTTTTTCCAACTGAATATCAGTGAAGGAGTTAGGATAGGGAGGAAGTGGCTGTAACAACTAATTTCATTTTGTTTATCATTTTTGTAGTAATATGTGTTTTCTATTACACTGGAGGTCAGTTTTATGGGGAGAACTCTTCAGTGGGTTACCTGATGCCAGGATCCCATGAGCCTGGACTCAGTATTATCAGAAAAAAATCCTTTCTGTTTTGGCTATAGCTTTTGCTATCACATTTGGCCTTGATAACATTTGGCCTTTATAAAATTAGTCACTTGACAGGTTTATTTTCTGAATATTATTTCTTCTGCTAATTTAGAGAAAATACAGGCAGTCTATATTCTTAGGGAATCTTTTAGAAGGTTGGGAATTGAAGTTCTGGTGTCTTTCACATAATTTGCAACCTACTGGAAAAAGGAACTTGGAAAAAGCATTGCAGGAGGAAACCTCACCCTTCTTACAGGTTTTCCTTTGGGAGAAAGTTATTTCCCTTCCTAATTATATTTTATATGTTTCTTCTTAAGTAATGTATTACCTACACAATAAATATGAAATTCATAGTGATATTGCTAGGTGTTAGTTACCGTTGTCATTTATTAACTTTAAAACGTTTTTCCAGTCTGTCTGCCAAAAGACCGAGAGGGATGATGATGGTATGTGTATATTATGACATATATAATGGGTGTGCAACTTTGTTATCCTTAGTGGATGTCCATACTTGGAAGAAAAATGTCTTAAATCTCCAGTTTCCTCCACCCAAACTATGTTTCTTTCACATCATCCTTACAATTTTTATTTTAATCATTGGATATTAGATTATTCTGCCTTTTCTTAGCATGCAAACCATTTTAATAGGTGCTTAAGAGTGAGATTATAAAGATTATTTGTATTAAGGTATCAACTGGCAATCTGGAAAGTACAAATACAAAAATATTTCTAAAAGATAGTAAAAGCACTTATCTCTTGAATTAAACATGAAATTACTTTTTTAGCACTGTCTTATTACATAATTTTGTTTCCTTTCAGTGCAGCTTACTTTCCTGAGATTAAAAAGCAAACAATCAAACAAAAAATGCAGTGAATGAAAAAACATTTGGATAAGTGAACTAAAAAGATAATTTTCATTTACTGAATACCATAGGTATACATCATGCTTCACTTGACTATATTCACTGTTATGACTTCATGAGTGGGAGCAAAAAAGAATAAAGGGTAAAATGAAATGTTCCACTGTGTCAGACCACTGATCACAATGGTTTCAACTAGAGAAGGAAAAAAGCTCCTTGTAACTGTGTTTTTCACAGCCCAGGATCACACAGGGTGGAAGACATTCAATTTTTTTAGTTATTATTTTCTTTTCTCAAGATGACTTTTGCTCTATGATGGTGGAGGGTGTGTTTTATTCTCATTAAGTCAAGTTCGCCCCTGGTGCAACCCTAGCCAAGTGCATGGCATTGGGCCAGGAACAATTTCAGCCTCTGGTCTCCTTTTTTGGGGGATTGCTACTACCTGAAACCAGCATCCTCCCCTGAGGCCTGGCTTTGGGATTGGTTAGTCAGTGTGCACAGACGTGAGGCAATGCTTCCTACCCAGGGACTGACAGCTGCCTGTGAGCTCCGTCTGCAAGTGGGTAAAACGAGACACTTCTGGGCATTGAGGGAGAGTAAACGACACACAGGCATCTCTCTCTGCCTAAAGGAGAGCTTAAATGGTAATTTTAGGGGCAGGTGTTGCCCTGGGAAAGTAAAAAGCTGTTCATCCAGGCATGCTGGCAGATCTCTGAGCAACAGCATGGAAGTAGAACCACAACTACATTACTCTGTGTGGTTAGTTTTCACAGCTCACACTGCAAGACAGCTCTAGGATGTTTGCGCTTACAGACCCCACAGACAAATGGGAAGTACGCAAACAATATTCCAGTGAACCCTTAATCTGAGCCTCTATTTAAGAGATAGCTGCCTTTTCTTATTTACTGTTTCCCTGTGGCTTAAAACAACAGAATGTATCAGGAAAATCTGGTGTGCCTAAGCTTACTCCCTGTAATCGCTGCAAGCAGAAAGACACCGGGTGAGGCTGGTAGACAACTAGAAGTCTTCTTTCATGTAGAGACTTAAAAAATGTAGGATTAGGACTTTAAGCCTAATGAGAATCAGACCTGTGAACTCCTGTCCTGTTTTTAAATTAAAACAAGGCGCAGAAAAATCAGGTTCACTTTTATCCTTTGCTTTCATTCTTATTAATTGTCGCAAGAAGAATCTGATGGAGAAATTGCTTACCTTACATAGCTTTCTTTTTTCCTCTGGCTTCAAGAAAATTGCAGAATTCTATTCTTCTTATTCAACTGCTCAGAGACATATTATACAATAATATCCAAGCTCCCTATCCTTGACACAGCTAATGAGAGAAACAGCAGCCAGGAACCTCCAGTAGGTCCAGTAGGCTCCTGAAGTGGCACAACGTAGCCTTTACATGGAAGCTGCATAAAACATCAGAAAATGCCATCTTGAAGATAAGAATAGTAATAGTTTGGGGTTTTTTTGCTGTCCCTTCTAAAAGACGATAATTTGCTGAGGTTGAATCAACATAGCCAGACAGAAGCATTTATTGCTACCTCACTACAATGACTTTGGAGGGAAGTAAAGTCAGAGATTTAACTCACCTTCATTCTACCAGTGCAAATGAGGAACCACTCTTTGAAAATGACTGGAGAGATTCAGTATAAAACAATCATGAAGTCATTTTGGCCAACATAGCTGGTCCAAGCACCTGTTGCCTTTCTCATGGTAGGAATGCTGTAACTGGTTGACTGGAGAGGTGATAAATGCCCCAATCCTGGAAACACCCAAAACGAGGCTGTGTGGGGCTCTGAGAAATCTAATATAGTTGATGATGTTCTTGTTCATGGTAGAAGATCGTGTCAAAATGCCCTTTAAAAGTTCCCTTCAACACAAACTATTCCATGATTTGTATGAACCTCCTTGAACCTACAAGGAAAGTGAGACCAACAGTGTTTCAAAGCCCATGCCTTCAGATAAAACTAAAATGTCTGCACATAAATTGTTTTTTACAGCAGAGGACTAATGCCTCTACACAAAGTCTGGACGAGTGAAGGAAGAGTGTCGGAATCTGTGGGTATTGATGATTCCGAGATTGTAAAAAGTCTCTGTCTTTCTGCCCCGTTGCCAAAGAAGAAGCCATAATTCATCTGTGCTGTTTTCAAGGTTGTTTATTCTTGCTTATCTCTAACATGTTCTGCTGCCCTGCCGCAGGTCTGTCCTGCAGGGCAGCGTGCGGGGCTCTGCCCCCAGTGGGATGTTACAAACATTATATACCAGAAACTACGTGTGCTATATTTACAATAATGTGCCAATATCTATCATCTACATTAAACAGCGTGTCCCCAGCCTAAACCAATAGAAAAATGCCAACACTACAGTGAAACATGGAGGGCATGAAGAAGGAGGAAAAGGACAAGACACACACAATTTCCTCCATCTTGTCCCCTCTGAACCCCTAATCTAGAATCCTAAAATGTTACTTTTGCACCCGTGCCACACTTAATTATTACTTATATGAAACACTCAGAGCTTGTAATTCATCCTGTAAGATTGAAAACTCTTTTCCATGGACAGAGATCACAGACAGTGTCTCTCAGGGCTCTGTACAGGGGGTTTCTGACCCCCTGCCAGGGTCCCAGACCTACCAGGGTAGCCAGAGGGAAGCCCTGGATTCCCACAGAAGACGAAATTTGCACCATGAAATAATAAAGTAACAATGACACATGTTGCTGTCCTCAGCAACATCAGTAAAAGCTGAAGTGCCCTGCCTTCACCAGGAACAATAATTTCAGGTAATTATCCACTAAATATCTTCTCTCATCAGCATGACCATGTAGAGCAATAGAAATAAAAGAATACCTTTTATGGCAGAATATATAATCTAGGAGCCAAATCAGCAGGCAATCCACTTTCTCTACCCTATGATTAATAGAAAATAATAAAAATAAAAACTGAAGGGCTGGAGGCAGTTTGGAGCGCAAGATCAGAATGAAATTTGATGCTGGCCAGCTGGAAAAATTAGCTGAAATGAAGGATCCAGCAAACCTAGGGGATGGACATGAGTCAGTATTGCCACATATCTGTGGACAAAAGAGCACAGTGGAATGCCAGATTATGAGTTCCATATTTAAGAGGCACCAAGCCATGCCTTCATGCCTTCAACTGCACTGGCACAGCACATACTGATCTAAACTTTCGAGAGCACTGCACTGCCAGAAAGAGGAACATGGGACTATAGGAAGTTCAGAAAAGAGCAAAAATTAACAGAGGTATAGAAAACAGGGCCTTTGAAGATAGACTGAATGACCTTTCACTGTCTAAAATAGAAAAGAGAAGTCTGAGGGGGAGACATGATAACAACTGTCAAGTATGTCAAGTTGCTAAAACAAGAAGGTAATGAATTATCCTCTCTACTTAATGGATTAAGACAGAGAATAATGTGTTTAAATTGCACCAAGGGGATATCCCTCCTAGGAAGGCTGTGGAACCTCTGTCACCAGAGGTTTTGAGGAGCAGTTAAGACAAATATCTTTTATGAATGATTTAGAAGTAAATGCTTTGGGCTGTTGGGCTGATCTTTGGAGATGACTTCCCAGGGGGTCTTCTGTGACTGGATGATAGAGGCAAGCTAATTGTAACATTATTTTACAATACCTTTGTACTTTGGAACTTATTTTCATCCAGCAAAACAAAACCAAAGAAGTAAAAATCTCTCTCTTGTTTGGACAGAAGGGAAGGCATGAATTTCATTGTATACATTACCTAAGTCAGTGGAAATGTTTCATTGTGGTTCATTTCATTTCAGACACAACACAAAACTAATTTGGAAGGTCTTAATCTGGGAATGGAATGTATATTGCTTTGCTAAATCAAATTCATCATAGCAATAAATATAATTTATGCCACACCGTTTACTCTGTTTGGTCCAGTATCTCCCTTTAAAACATGCAGTTTTCATGAAAATATATATATGAAAGACGTTCAGTTTAACACTAATTTTTGAATGAAGGTGAGTTTTTAGTTAAAGACACTATATTCACATCAAACATAAAGATTTAACATAAATCAGTTAACACAGGACATCAGTGACTTCTGTAGCCCTTCACAGGTGTATTCAGCTTTTAGACTCGATACCATTTTGTCAACAAAGATTTGTTATTAACACAAGTATACTGTTTCCCTTTCAAAGTTATTAAAATACCTGAGACAGAGTCCATTACCAGCTGTACATTTTTCACAAAAATATGCAGAATTACTCTGGTTTTAATGAAGTGCAGAATTCTGAAGAGTAGAATTTGGCTTAAATGATCGTGAGAATGCTGGTGGGTAGAAGTTCAATGTAGACAATAGGATAAAAAAACAGCATCTCCCAGAACAGCATCTTACATTGGCCTTAAAAGAGGACAATTCAGCTGAGGCTGAATCAACGTAACCGAGCAGAAGCTTTTAATGTTACCTCACTGCATTGCCTTTGGAGGGAAGTAAAGTTAGAGATTTAACTCACCTTAATTTAACTTCACTTTCAAACCTGCAAGGATTTCAGGGAAGATCATATTTTAGTCTTTAGTTTCTGTTGCTCCATGTTTTTGGACTGCCACTCATGCATTGAAGCAAGGCATCTTAAATTAGATTTTAACAGAAATTCCCTACTACTTCATTTTTACTTAGTAGGCACACACCAAAATTTTTTTAAACAGTTGTATATTTTTTATTGATATTTTATCTTTCTGCAGTAAAATGCCATGAGACAAATAGCTCTATTCATTTTTTAAAAGGGAAAATAAAAGCCACAACACAGTTCTGAAAAGAAAATTTGGTATGATTCAATGAAAAATTAATGGAAAAAAGAAAAGTGCTGCTGACTACCTCCAGATATTCCAGAGTTATATAACTTTGTATCTAAATACAATCATAATGTATAATGGAAAGCAATATAGTCTTGGAGAATACATCCAAAAAGCACTTCTTTCATGGTGAATTAATGAAATAGAAAAGGCCAAGAGAAAGCAGAGTTCATGGGCTTGCTCTTCCCCTCCTCCTGATAGTACAATCCAAGCTTGCCTGTATATTTGATTCTATACAGAATACTGGGTACTTGGTGTTTTGCAAATTGATATACCTGATATTTTGCAAATTGCTTAATTCCAAACAGTTTCTAACAGTATCTGCTTCACAACAGTTCTGGACACCCTGCTGTGCTTTCTGACCTTTACTGCACCAGAAAGAAAAAGTGCTGTGCATTTTAAGAATTCTGTGGCATTTGGATGTTCAGCTGGGAAAGTCCCCCACATAACAGCACACAGAAAGTCACAACAACACCACTCCTTTCCCTAGCATATAGGACATTCAAGGACAGATGACACAGCAGATACTTAATAAAACTAGACTATTCTTCTGCCGGCTGTTTTCCTCAGATATTGCTACATATTCCTTCAAAGCAAGACTTTCAATTTTCTTAATAGGAGTTATATTGTAATCACTTTTTTCCCCTAAAAGCATATTCAAAATTCCTTTAAATGACATATTAATTATTTACACTTGCAGCTGTTTGTGTCAATGTTTTTAGACGGAGCATGCTATCCACATTAGCTAACCAGGAATCTTTCCTATCTGTTTTTGGGACTTTCTAATTTCAAATAGCTATGTCTTTAGAACAGAAACTGAACATATAGACTGTCAGGTTTTCCTGTTAAAAACACAAAGGTATAGATGCTGCTTCTCTGGATACACCCCCATGACTTTAACTAGTAATTAAGTATACTCTCCTGTGTCCTTCTGTTAAAAAGATCTCAGAAGCATTATGATTATGAAAATTTTAGCAATTATGAAAGTTCTAAATATAATATTATAAGATGGTAACACCATCCACAACAGTTTTTTCTTCCTATTTGCCATTAGAAAAATCTTCTTTCAAGCACTTAAATTTGCCAAACTTGAAGTGTGTCAGCTAAAGTTTTCCATTCTCAAAACCACAAGCATTCAAGCATTTATGAGGAGTCCGGGGGGGATTTTTTTCTTTCTTAAGATGGAAAAATTTACAGTGAATTTCCATTTGAAAAGTTCTAGTGCCTGTGTGGTAGGGCAGATTCTCTGTCTCCCCTGAGGCAAAAAGGGGTTAACAAATTCCTGGGCTGTGGAAGAGCTGCACATCTGCAAGGGCTGAACAGATGAATGTCTCTCTTCAGCATGGATTGATGATGCTGTGGTCACAGCCAAAATGCCCCAAAGAGTTTTCTATCCTGAAAAAGTCCTTGATAAAAGTACCAGAAAGCAGCATACAGCTGAGTCTCACTTTAAGGAAAGAGAGATAATATATTATATTTAGAAGAAAAGTTCAGAGATTAAACTAGCTCAAGATTAGAAGGGGTTTTGAGGATACACACTGTCTGACTGGTAATAACAGCAGGTAGTTCTTGAAGGTAAGAGATCTAGAAAATGGAATATTTCCCTTTTATTTCAGTCCAATGGGGATTGTGACAACCTCCATGCTTGCAGCAAGAATCCGTAGTTTTTCTAAGTGTCTTCTGCCTTAAGCCTGAGGATATTATTCTTCTGTCAAAAAAATGTGGTGCTTTCTTTAAAAAAGTCATAATTACAGTTCATAGCTCTTTTTTAGCAGATATTTCAACCTGCCTGAAGAGTCAGTCACAACTAAGTTGCAACCCACGGCTCAGAAACACTTTACTTGGAAATACAGCTATGGGCTATCTTCTGTATTAGATAGTGACTCTTGATGTGGAATTCACAGCATGCAGATGAGAAAATTAGCTAAATTAAATTTGAATGAGACCATCCTGAAGACCCCTGTGGTGGAAATTAAAATTTAAATCTTGCCGATTATTTGTAAATGTGGCATACCAGCATTTAGCGGCAACACAGAGGATGATTTCTTGGTTAATCTGATTTTGAACTGAAAGAGTATTTAAAAGTATTGAAATGGGTTATTTCACATTTTCTTTGATCACACAAAACCTTATTCTGATATTCAGAGTTCTGCTGAGTATGATCTGGCTGCACTACTATAGTCATTGATGATATCACTATGTTCTAGAGAACATGAGAATACCTGGATATGATACAGTGTATCCCACCAGTGTATGATTTTGCTCAGAAAAAAAACTTCTAAATCCTTTACAAAAGATTGTTAAATGGAAACTAAACAATTTATAGAAATAACTCAATCTACTTAATATTATATGCAAAAATTAAGGGCAGCTATTAAAACATTCTTTACAGTACTGAAAATTATCTGGATTTACTGATTGGTGTTAAAGTAGGGGTAGTATCTTAAATTTTTAATATTTTTATTTTTTTAAATAATCTGATTAATAAATTATGTTTTGGGAATTTTAACTTTGAAAAGGCAGCACAATTTTGCAAGGAAAAGAAAAACTCCATCTCCTTTTGCCAGTCACATATATGCTCTCCACTCTTAGCTAAAGTCAATGAAGAATGATAATGTATAGCCAAAACAAAAAAGGCTGTCTAAAAACTCTTTTCTAAGAGCAAGACAAGTAACTGAGGAATAATACAAGAAATGAACATTTTTTTCTGATAATTTTATTTTCATATTATTTTAACATTTTTGAAAATATTTAACAGTTATTTAAAAGACAGAAATGGATTCTTTTAATGAGAGGACATTTGTCACATGTTCACTAAGAAATTTACAAAATGGTATAAATAGTAAACCAGCAAAATTCTTATGTCAAACAACATCCATGCTGATTTCAGTAACCCCAAATTATAGCAGAAGGACTTTCATGGCATTTCAGAAAGGCATACAATCCTTCTTTCTTTCAGACTAATTTAAACATTTCTCACAAACAGATCTAGCTTTAAAAATGGAACACTTGTTATTTTACTTGAATTTTCTAGATTAAAGTGGTCCCCGTCTAGCAAAGCACTACAGAATGCACCTAACCATGAGAACCCAAGAAGACCTTTGAAAGCCACTTCTGCGGTGATTTGCTAGAACAAAGTCAGAATGAGTAGTCTCCTCCTTTTTGTGATCTTTCATCCTTATTTTTCCAATAAAGGTAACATTTTACAGCAGAAAAACTTTGAGAACAGCTTGAGGAACTTCCTGAAAATAATATCAGAAGAAAACTGTAGTTTAAAAGGGAATATTATGCTACTTGCTTCTGGCCAGTTACCAGTCTCCTTTCTCTCATCAAGTCATTATTCTCAAAGTACCACGGCCAAAGCTCCACAGGTTGGCGAGTATCAGGGTAGAAACAATCGAAGTTTGCCATCCAAGGTGGCTGTGGTGAGCTGCAGTTCAAAAGAAAAGAACATATGTCTTTAATGAAGATCTTTCCAGTAAGCAGTTTTCTTTAGAGCAACAAACCAAATGAAGATCATTAAGATGATATTTAAATTACTTCTATGTTAAGAGGTCCAGGATTCATTAAAAAAAAAAAAAATCAAAACATAGACTTTTCTCAACCAAGCTAATCTGAAAATTCCATTTCACTTAGATTTTTCTTTTCCAACTATTTTCAAATTTGTGTCAACATCCGCTAACCCATCAACAGTCTGTAAAACTGAAGCATATGTTAAAACCACATAGAAAGTCAAACAGACTTCACTGTGTATGACTCAAGAAGAGAATATGGAAGAAATAAGAAAACGAGCTGGAATAAATGAAGATGGAAAATACTGTGAATTAAATCAAGCACACCAACAAATATAGTTTTCTGATTTTTATTGGTGTTAAGTGTAGAGTAAGAATTTCCTTTGTACGAAAGTGTGTTGAAAAATTTTATGAAGAGGCAAGTCTTGAGGACATGAATAAAGAACCTTCAGCTGCATTAGCTTTCTTTCACCAGGTTGAGAAGATCTTAATTATAAAATTACAGGCAACACTATTTTCTGCACTTGCTCCTACAAACAAGCACTTGAAAACCTGCTGTATCTCAGAAAGGAAGGGACGATCTACAAATAACACCACTTATTACTCATTAAAAATTCAAGGTGTTTATGCCTTGCGTATTAGGATTTACAGTTATTTCTCACCAGTGATAAAAAATCTGTAGGACTGGAACCAAACAGGCCTCTCATGCTCTGACCAGTTCATTTGGTTAACTTTTTGCATCCTCATTTTTCTGCATCTGTTCTTTCTTTGATGCATTGACCCATTTGTTTATTCCTCTGGATAAAGGGACTCTGTGGTCAATAAATTACCTTCTTGGGTTTGTATTCCCTCCTTCAATATCTCCAATGATTAATTTTTCTAATCTCTCATAAGTGTTATCTCCCAAGACAGTGACTTATATTCCGTTATTTTCTTTTTTCTTAAGTAACCTGAAAGTATAGACTATCCAGAACCATCCAATCTAATTTCTCTAACTCTACTTTTCACAGCTATCCAAGATAATAACATGCTTCCAAAGACTTTTAATATGTCTGTAACTACCTCTGTAACTTACTATTGTGTTTTTATTTAACCCCAGACAGCAACTAAGCATCACACAGCTGATTGCTTACCCATTTGCTCCACCCCAAGGGGGATGGGGCAGAGAATCAGAAGAATAAAAGTGAGAAAATTTATGAATTGAAATAAAGACAGTTTAATGGGACACAAAAGGAAGAAAATAACAATAATGTTAATGATAACAATAATGATGAAAGAATTATAATATACAAAACAAGTGATCACAATGCTCACAACCAACTGACCGATGGCTAGACACTTCACAAGCAGATGCACCAAGCCAGCTTTCCCCTCAGTTTATATACACTGAGCATGACATCATACGGTATAGAATATCCCTTTGGCCAGTTTGAGTCATCTTCTCCTGGATGTGTCACTCACAACTTCTTCTCTCCATCCAGCCTTCTTGCTGGCAGAGCAGGAGAAACTGAAAAATCCTTGACTTGGTATAAGCACTACTTGGCAACAACTAAAACATCAGTGTGTTATCAACATTATTCTCATACTAAATCCAAATCACATCACCTACTAGGAAGAAAATTAACTCTGTCCCTGCCAAAACCAGGACATACTAGAAAGACAACGTAAATGTAAAATACCTAAGTAATGTGTCCTTTCTAAGTTTTTGTAGCCATTTATAGTGTGCACAAAAACAAAATGCTTTTACTATTATTTCATGTTATCAAAACAAAACTAACATAACCTGAAAAATCAGTGATTGGTTGTATTCTATAACAGGAGATAATATAAAAACCCTGTTTATCTTTCAATTTAAAATAAAATAATTTAAAATTAAACAAAGTTTTACAAGACCTAAGGAGGTCATCTTATCCATCTTCCTGGCTCTAGCTGTAACTACAGAAAACATTAGATGAGCTCAGCTATGGCTTTGTCTGGCTAAATCTTGAAAAATTTCAATGAAATGTCACAACTCATTCCAGTGTTTATGTGCCTTATTAGATGTCTTTCAATCTTTTTCTCTAATGTCCAACCAGAACTTCAAAAACTGCAATGCGTGGTCAATTCTCATGTGATATCCTCTGGCAGTACTGAAACACAGCTTGGCTTCTACCTGCTAAATGCATTCTCTACACTGCTATTATATTCTGCTTCCAGGGACCTTTAGTTTTCATTAACCATAAAAAATTATCCTTCTACTCCAGTTAAGTCCACCTTCGTACTTCACTAGCACCAAACCCATCACTGAATTGTTGGCTGAACTAAAAATGCCCACTTTCTGGCTTTAAGATCCATCCTTGTTGGTCATATACTCCAAAATGACGTCTCTCGAGTCTTTGTTCCTTTCTGCTTTCTCTTACTTTTTCTACCTGTTCTTCCTGGCTGTTGATAAAATGAAGTTGGTCTTTGATTGCACCATTCTCCTGAGAAGTGTTACACTCAATATCTTGCCATGAACAAAAGGAATATACCTATACACAGAGCCAGTAGTCTTTATTTAGCCCAACCAATGTTTTAAAAGCTTAACAAAAATAAACCAATTATTAGACAGTTAACACTCATAATACAAAAAAAAATGCCTAATCGTTAAAGAACGATTTTGTAAAAATAGAGGGTTTTATGGGGTCAATTAGTCATTAGCATCCTGAGTTCTTTCTGTGTTATTGGTGATTTTTGTCCTCAGAATGAGTTTTTTCTGGGTTAGATATTTACACATTATGAGTTAATGTAAACAAGCTCTGGTCTGGTTCAATAGATTGGAAGTCTGTTAGCCCACTGAGTTCATTTTCTGGTTTGATGTTGTCAAAGACAAGCCCAAATGCACCCTCACTAAGGATACAGCAATGAGAAGTGAAGTGGGATATGTAGGGACAACTGGGAGTTTCCAAAGCACATCTCTGATCCAAACTAAATTGCTAATACACACTCATAGGACATCCACTTTAGCCTTCAGATATTAGAATAAATCCCTATGCCTGACTGCTAAAAAATCATATTCACTTATCTAAGTGGCGTACTTCCTAGACTCACAGAATGTGCTGAGTTGGAAGGGTCTCACAAGATGAGTTCAACTCCTGGTCCTGCACTGTCCCCAATAATCACACAATGTGTCCAAGAGCATTGTCCAAATGCTTCTTGAACTCCATCAGATTTGTGTTCAGGCAATATAGAAAATTTAGTTAATAGTGTAATAGCAATATAATAACAGGAGAAAGCTAATTGCAATTTGTATTAGCACAGATAAGAGTTTACTAAAAATCTAACCTTTAGGACCCTTGAAATTCCTGATTTATCACACTTAAGAGCTATTAAAATTGATTAATAGTGTTCTCAACCGTATTTAGAATCCAGAGAAATCTCAATAAGATATTTTTCAAATGTTTAACTTATGCCAATCGTACTTTTCCAAATAATGCAAGCATGTTACTTCATTCAAACACCTCAGCTCCCAAACATGCTACTCCAAAACTGTGTTTTACATTATACTTGAAATCCCTATAGTAGTTAAGTCAATATACTACCCACCATTAAAAAGGAAAAAGCAACAAAAAAACCCAAACCAAACTCCCAAACTAATTATGTCTTACTAGTACATATTCAAATTTTGGCATCAGTCCTTTGAATAATTTGACACCTGTATGTAAAGGATTCCTATGGGACAAACACTAGAACATTATGGAATATTATGAAAGCGTAGACTATTTTCTATATTGATAGATATATGAGGGAAGAAAATACCTTCAAGTAGCTCTAAGGATAAAATTGAAGTTCTGAGCATTTTAGAGATTGTACAAAAAAAAATCAAGTTTTAAAAAAAAATTCAAGTTTTTAAACCTATGACATTTGGCACCAGAATGTGGAGGAGAACAAGTCCTTGAACAAAGCTCTCTTCCAGTTCATGGTCTATACAACATATAAAAGTTTATTGGATCTTTAAGCTAAACAAGTACATGCAATGTTGGAAGGCTGTCAGTTAACAATATGATTTTCAAGACATTGCCTACTGCATTACCTTTTATATCAACATGATATCCTATTTTTCTAGAATTACCTTTGGTTGGAGGGAAAGTAATATCACACCAAAAATAAACCCAAAAAACATGCTGCAAATTAGAGACCTGGAATACTTTTAAGCCACAAACACAAACAGTTGAATTTGTATAGAAATGTATCAAACTAATTCTGTTTTAATATTTCACACAACACACATATGTATATGTATATATATACAGGGCAGGCTTCAAAACATCCTGTACTTTAGGGAATGACAAGAATCAAAGCAATTTCAGCTGGTTTCACATCAGAGGTACATAACATGCTTTTGTTTTCTTTCAGTCAGTATAAATATGCGTAATATGCAAGTAGAGGCACAAATTTTTAAGTTCACTAACTGCACAGCAAAAAGTATATTCTGACCAAAAGTCCAGTATCTAAGCAGAACAGATGGGAATATAGTTTTTAGGGGGTTAGTATTTTCAGCTTTCAATATTCAAACTATTCCATGAAAATAAGAGGCCACAAGTAGAACCAATGTTCTTGAATTTTGCAATTGTTTCACAACTAGCAACAAACAAGAGCAACAGGAAAAGGAGACATTATGAAATTGGAATTTTACAATATTTTTCCTGTTCAGAAAGTGGAGTCTAAAGCAATGTAGAATTCATCACCTTTACTCATGAAGATCTATAGTGCATGAAAGCTTTACCAACTCTGATTTTGAAGTTTAAGCCAAGAATAGAAGACATGTAAGTAGCACTTTAGAAAGATTTGTTTTCTTGAAAAATGAGTGTTTAATTTGACAGCTGCACTCTTAAGCATTCAATCAGTTAGATCAAAGCCACGTTTTTTGCAGACAGAAGACAGAAACTTTTATTCTTAAGATAGCTCTCCTATTGCAGAAATGAGAATTGAGAAGAAAATACAAAAAACAGGTTAAGAGCTTTTAACCATACATACATACATAACCATAATGATACACTTGAGGTGTATCATACAAACATAAACATACAGGCGTAAGTACAGGTAGTGTCACTCAAGCTGAGAACTTCAGTTTTTATAGCAACTGTAGATGACATTTTTTCTCACATTTTTCCTCCCATTATGCTCAGTGCATGGGTAGGATTGATCAATTTTAGTGTCTCTAGTTCCTGTATTTGATATGCTTTGCATATCAGAGGCAGCTTGCCTATTCAGAGGGACTCAAGATCAGAGGCCACCATGAATAAGACAGCTGTTAAAGGAACCACTGATGATGTTTATATAGAAATGCTCTAGGTAGACTTTTTGCCTTAAAGAGGAGGAAGTGTTTTCTAGAGTTGATAGGAAGGATAACTGTATGGAAAGCCAAATTATTCAATAGATTAAAGTTGTAAGAGGAAAACAATGTCTCAAAGTTAGTATGCTGAGACTGTAGAGAGGCCAAGGAATAAAAACATTTTTCTAGACAACTTATATTTGCAGAACCCCATCAAAAGAATGATGAAAATGTATCTGATCCACCATATCCAGTATTGTCACTAGTCACACAAACAAATTAACAGATACATTTAAAGATAAGCAGGTATGAAAATATTCTATTCTTCTCATATAGGACTGGAATTTCTGCCTCTTCAGGACTCTTTATTGTTGAGGTTTATGAATTTGACTCTCTTTGATGCTGTCTTTAATGTAAAGCATAACTCCACTGCCAGCAAGGTGCAGTCTGTGCTCCCTGTACACTTTGTAAGCATGTACTGCAGTACCTCCACCCTTCTTATACTAAGTTTATGTTAAGCCTAACAGGTCACTTAGGGCCACCTTCACTCAGTGCTGTCCACCCTGTTTTCCCATCTTATTTCTTTAGTTTTAAAACCTTTGTCTTCCCTTATGACTCAGATAAAGTTCATCTCTTCTGGACAGATGTTCCTGGAACCTCCTGGGAAGTTTCTCTAATGCATAATACTATTAAATGTATTAGCTACTTCAGCACCTGCACTTTTTTGCTGTCAGCCATTAATAAATATTATTTATGTGCTTAATAAAAGCAAAATTCTCATCTATTTCACTTAACATGACATTTTTATAGGCAAATAAAACCAGTAACTCCCAATAATTCTTTCATGTATTAAAAATTACTTGATCAACATGTTCTTGGACTCTTCATTACAGTTAGATCCATTTCAAATTATGTTCGAAAATCTAGAAATACTGAGTTTGGTTGTGGAGGGGTTTTTTAGGGTCTTTTGGGTTTCTTTTGGTTTTGTTTTTGGTTTTTTGTTGCTGCTGTTTGCTTGCTTGCTTGCTTTTATCTTCTATCAATCCCTAAACACTCTAGATTTCCTCCATACTATCATATAATTTTTTTTCTCAACCTAAATAACTAGGAAAAATATTACCAGTAAATTATTTTTTCTTTCTCGTAGATAAACTGAGTTGCCTGCTGAACATTTTTTCAAAAGGCAGTAAATGTCTTACTGCATATGTCAGGTCTGAAATTAATAAACTACAGACATAAAAGTTCATAAGGAAGAACTGTAACTGGAAAGATCAAAACCCAGTAAGACAGAATCATTTATTTAATATTTTCCTAGGCTAAAGAATAAAAAGGAATAAAACACACCAATATTGATAAAAGTATTCAGGTCAAAAAAAAAGGAGAAGAAAACTCAAAACAAGACTAAGCCATTTATGTCTAATTCCTGCTCCCTTCTGAGGTTCAGACAACCTCTTTTTACACATAAAAGCATTCAGCTATATTTAAATTAATAAACAGGCTCCATATCTAAGGTAGGGAATTTTCCCTTGGCAAAACTCGAATTGATTTCTTGGGGGCCAGGATTGTAATTAAGAACTTTAATTTACAGTATGCATATGTAAGCCACTTCATCAATTGTTCTGACTTCCCTTAACAGGTTACAGATGCACAGAAAGCTGACCCTTACTTCAGATTACTTAATTATACTTCCCCTAAATTAATTAACAAATTTCCTACCAAGAGTTTTGAGGTATTTTGACTTGTTTGAAAAACAGAGTTGATGTGGGTTCAGAACACAAAGGAAACCTCAGACACCAAAATCTTACAGCAAGGACATTTCTAGTTTGTGTAGACTGCAGTGTTGCATTCCAGAATTCTACACAGCCCCCATACCCTGAGGATGCACACTGTCCTCAGTGAGAGGGTGGGAGGCCTCTTATGTCCAGTCCCAAATTACACAATAATCCACACTGGTCCTTACATCAGAAGTCAAATTTCAATGTGCCTGATGTAGCACAGCAATACTTCCTGCTCTGGGAATCCACACAGAGCACGTCTAATTTACAGACAAGGGAAAAACTTCGTCTAGAGCAAGGGCTTCTGAAGGGCCACAGGGAAAGCAGCACAGTACTACCAATGCTTGAGACACAGCTGCTGCAGACACCATAAGAAGGATTAAAATTGTTTCACTCATCATGTAAGAACTGATGAGTGATTTTGAGTTTTTGCTCATCCATGATGCAATTTGTGACATACTATTCTTCATGTATTATTACTCAAATTGACAATATGGTTCTTGGCTGCCTTGTACATAGGAGTTTGGCTTTCTGAGTCAATAATAGGTACCATTTCTTGAGGCCAGTAAAGCATTTCTTGAAATGTAATGTCCAAAACTTGCTACAGTGTGCCACGCAGTGATTCAGCACCACTGATGTAGATTGAATAAGCTACAAAAATTTATTTGTGTCTGATACTCATATATTGCCATCCCTCACTCAATGCACTTAGTGCAAAACTTGGCAACCAATAGTATGACTTCATGTGCCAATTATGCCTGTATTAAAAGAAATGGGTTTCTAATTTACCTTAATTAGAGGTACCATGCAAATCACCTCAAGCTATTTCAATCTTATTTCTGTCACAGATAAAATAATTTCTATTCCTGTATCTCATTACCCCTGCTAATTCTTCTTTGGCTTCTGTTTTCTTTCCTTTACATCAACATCAATAAGAAATTAAAAACATACCATAAACATTTCCTCTGCTTTTAGGTAAAATCATGCCATAAATTACCAATGCACATTTATATGGGCATTTACACATGAATTCATATCTATACACATATATACAGTTTATTGTTATTTCTTCAAACTTTAAAAGCTGGTTATGTATTGGTTGCGTTTCAGATAAAGAAGTGGTTGTGCTTCAGATAAAAAGTACTTCAGAGCCTTTCTTACTGAACCCAAAAAGGTTCAGAAATATGCATTTAAACAAGAGTGCTATGTTAACATTACTATGTCTTTATAAATACACATCAATTTACATATAAAAACACCATTTAAAATACAGCTGGCTTGCCTCAGGATATTACACTAAGGAAGTTTATAATGTCTTACTTCACTTGTTCACATACATAAAAACTGTAGAAGAAATAAACTTATTCATTGTTAGACTAACCCAACCTAAATTTTTACAATTTGTTATAAATTTGGAGTATCTAAACAGCCTGTAGGCATTCATATCTGGAATTTATTTCCTTTGAGAGTTCATACTCAGAGACAGCACTTTGTTTTCTGATAAAAAAGCTGAACAGTTTCAATGTTCCTGGATGAAGCCATGCTCCCACTGGAATTGAAAGGAAAGTCACCAGCAACTACAAAGAGATGGAAATGATTTCTAGGGTTTTGTGGTTTATACCACCAACAACAATTATGACTTCTGCTTTAGGTATTCATCTTGACTGCTTCATCTGTTTTCTAGTCATAAAAAGAGACTTACGGAGTGTTAAAATCCTATGGAGATGGAGATGTGAAATAGGAATGCCACAAAAATATTTTCAATTGTAAGAATAAAGACAGACCAAGGAGCAGATTCTAATTCCTAACCAGATTTAAAACTGGATAATTCTACTGGTTTCCATGTTGTAACTCCACTTTTTCATTGCTTTGACTTATGTCATAGTGAGTTACATCTCAGCTGTAAATGGTCCTTCTACCAAAAAATTTCACCATGGAATTAATTCTTTAGATCTTCACCTCAGCTGCCCATAAAACAGCATTAGAAAAGTAAGCGTCTCAAAAAAGAATTCAGACCAGCACACAGAGTAGGAAGGCATTGCCAACAGAGACAACAGAGGAACAATGAAATCTCAGAAATGTCTTAACTTTCATCCTTTCCCAGGGTTTGGCTCTTTATGCAGGATGAGGCAGTGGGAAGCTCACTTCACTCAGGATTCATGGCCTAGAACACATTCCTGAAAATTGTTTTTATGGCCTGCATTGCTGTATCAATTGGCTGATTACTGCAATTCATATGGGATTTTTTTTCCTTTTCACTTCTGAATGTTTTATTTAATATCCACTTCATAGGTACACATATTTGTATGTGTCTGTGTATGTTTATACATTTCAAACAGCTACCACTTTTAGACCAGGACGTGCATGTTTTTGGGTGCTGCCAAAGAACTGACGCTGCACAAGAGGACCTGACACTAGAAAGGGAACCTCCAGTTTGGGTTATGGCATTGGCTGCAGTTTTATGCAGGAGTGGTCAGTGTCATTCATCTCCAGATGAGCTAAACAATAACTTGCACTGAAATTCACAACAAAGCAAGCACAGGACATGGAATGAAAAGAGTATTCTAGATCAAGAAACATTTATCTGTTTCATATATGATCAAGATCCATTCTACGATTAAAAGTCTTTCTATCCCTAAACTTCCAACTAGAACTCTGTTCCAGGTCCTCCCTCATTGATTACTAGGCAGGAAACTAGGAAAGAGATTTTAAGTTTTTCCATGGTTGCTGTTTCTCAAGAATACTTTTTGAAAGTTTCATGCATGGACTATTGAATTCTACTGAGAATTCCATAATATTTCAGGATTTCGGGCAATTCTCTCTTCTCCATAGTTTTCTATCTCAAGTTCTGTGCAGCAGACACAAATTTGCACAATCAGGAGACAGTTGCTAATCTGGCTGCTTATTTTTTCAGCCACATACCAACTTTTAATGTGGGTCATTGTAATAAAAGGGTTGTCACAATGACAGCTTATTGAAGGCCGTCTTGCAGTCAGATTGCTGTCCATTTGCCCAGAGAGATTGTGAAGCCTGCACTCTGGAAGATATCCAAATCTGACTGGATTCTGAACAGCCTGGGTCTGAACAGCCTGCTGCAGGTGGCCCAGCTTGAGTACAGGGATTGTACTGGATGATCTCCAGCAGTCTCTTTCAATTTCAACCTGTGATTTTGTGATATTAGACTGGTAAAGCAGGGATCTGAAGATACTGCATGATGAAAAACAACAAAGAGCACTGTGCAGTTATTTGGTTCTCATTATATGAGAAAAAAAAGTGGCAGGACTTGCCAAACTTGCATAGATTAAAGCAAAATCCAATTAATTAAAAATATGTATAATTAGTGGTACTTTTAATACATTTTTAATGTAAAAAACACTTCTACTCTATGCTTACAATAGCAACTTTTGAAAGTCTGAAAAGACACCTGGAACTCACATGGCTGGATAAATGATCAGGAATGTTTTCCAGATCATTTGTTTTAATGATGGGTTTGAAACAACTTAAATGTTATCTCAGACATTCTTCAAAAGCCTGCCATAATCTCTGAGTCTACTAATGTTTGCATGACATCATTGACATTAAATTACAATCGTGTCTCTTCACTCAGTAACTAAATAAGCTGAGGAAAACATGAAAAAGCGTTTTTACTAGCATCCCACTCAGGTGTATAGTTACAAATTCCACTTAAAAATCTGGACATTAGCTCACAGGAAAATACACTAAAATCCAAAATTCTTTCACGCAAACCTAGCCACACAAACGTAATCAGGCTTTCCTCTTCAAAGAAGTGGTTTCACACCCCTAATCATCCTTGAAACACCAGAGGAATGGATTTTTCTTTTTAAAACTGAAGCTTGTATCAGAATTTAACAGCCTCACATTTTTTTCCTTTATTATTCCACACTCAAATGACTGAATGTGTTTACTCAGAGTATACTGTGAGGTTTTTTTACCAAAATCCAGATATTCCCATGGAATTTCCATATTTAAAATAGTCACTTCATTATGAAATGATGTATCACAAAAGTCAGACAATTATTAAAAGAGTAAGCCTTTTGTATGGAAGTATTTCTATTACTTCTTGCATTCAACATTTTCAAAACAAAATGGAAGAGTAAAAGGACTTTCTCAATATGATACATCATGAACAGTGTTGTTTCTATCCCCCTAAGATATTGACAAAATATCTCCAAGTGGCATAAAGTCTGTGTTACGAAAGCTTTGAGAACAAACAACTTTTTTTTTTTTCTTGTTTTTTAAATTAGGTGTTAAGTACTGATCACAAAGGCCCGAAGCAGCATAATGAAGTCATTTGTGTCTGGCAGATCTAGACCCAGTTTAAAGTAACTGCAGGTGGATGTATTTCTTCAGTGTACCTACATATTTAATTTGTCACCATAGCTTAAAATATTTTGAAATAAAATGTATCAGATTAGTTGCTAAAAGAAAAGGTTATAAAACCCGACACGTCATTAAAACATTTAGCAAAATTACCAGAGTGGCTGGTGGTATCCTAATTTTTGCTTGACTTTAGTTTACTTTTGGGTTAACAATTTAAATAAAGAAAATAAACAATTATTAGTTACAAGTCTTCTTATATGCTTATAAAAGAAATTACTACTGAGATGCAGTGAGTTTATTTAAATGCATTTTTTTAAATGCCACCAATGTAATTTTTAAAGAACATTAAATTGATGGAAATGCTAAAAACCCTCAATTCTGCCCTAAAAAATATAGTATGATCTTTTTATATAAGTTAAATTCTCTAAAGCCTCTTAATATTTACCCAATGACATTTGGGACATGTATTCTGAAACTTATTAAAGCAAAAGTACAGTGACTAAATAAAAATAATTCAAGATGTCTATTAATCTTGCCTAAAATGGTAGAAAACAACTAAATTTGTCTTTGCATCTTTCATAAACATATGTATGAAAAAAGTTTACCCTAAGATTAAAATTCAACCTTATACATGAACTGCAGAATTGTACCTTCCTAATCACAGTAATAGAAATGTAATATCACAAAAGATCATTGCACTAGTATTATATTATCAATTTCCCAATGAAACAGATTTCACTTTGTCAAAAATACTTCTGGAAGCAACTACTGAAAGTAATTCTTAAGATGAACTTTGAAGAAGAGAAGCCAAATGTGTTTCCCATATATAATGAAGTAGAGTTACTGGCAGACAAAAACTATAAAACATAATGAGATGTCACCACCAGAAGAAAATACCTTCCCACTCCTCAGTGACATATTACAACTGTCTGCACATGAAAGAGACCGTGTGACTCATTAGCAGCAGTGTGAGGGCGCCTTTACAGCCCCCACAGGCTCTATTCTGAGAGTTATGGGCTATTGTCACTTGGAATCTAACACCTTAAAAAGCATGGGTATGTCCTAAATCTGAGTGCCTTCCTGCTTTAAAATGGAGAAAGCCCTCTTGTCAAATAGTGGAAGATGATTTGCTACAGTGCAGGCAGCTAAAAGGCATTTAAAAATCTCTACAGCAGGATCAACTGCATGACATGCATTTTCCATTCATGATGGAAAATCATTTTGAGGAGAAGGCCATAATGCATTTCACTTTTGCCATTCAGCAGATGGTTATTCTAAAATTTTTCAAATAGTCTTAATATTTTGAGATTATAATTGTTGACATTAGTAATTACAAGAAGTGGACCAAGAGGCAAAGTTTTAATGGCAAAAAAGGACTCAACTGTGGACATACAAATGTAGATGACTCTTGCTAAATGGAACTTCTCAGAGAGAATGAAAGACCTGGTATGCCACTCAGGATATCACAAGAGAGAAAGAGGGAGTATTTACATGTGTTATATAAGTAAGATATTTCTGAAAGTATTGTTTTCTTGAATTTATAACTATATTCCAAGTTACATAATATAATACAGAATATGAAAAAAACTCTAGTCCTATTGCTATCATATTTAATTTTATAAAGAAATTTTTAAGATTATTGAAATCTTGCGCAGATTCACTTTTAAATATTTTAAGTCCATGTTCTAAGTCTTAATGACTAAGACTTAAATATGACTCTTCAATAGTTTCCTATTCCTGTGAAAAATATTTGATGATAGTGTACATATTTCTTTACCTTGCACTTTTATAAAGAGTATGTCATCACATCTGGAATAATCTTCACTTCTCCTCCAAGAGATGCAAGCAACAATAGAGGGAAAATGTGAACTGATTTCACTTTGCACTTTCCATATTAACTTTATTAAATTAGAAAGTTTAATCTTTCTGGTAGTTAAAATAAACTTGTCAAAGGTGCAATTTTAAGATTCCTCACCATTGCAATTTTATAATGCAACAGTAGGCTCTACATGTGGAATTATTTCTTTCATAACACAAAGATTATTTATAAACAATTATTTAGTGTTGCTTGCTGCCATTTGGGAAATGAGAATTCTATCTTAAGTTCCTACAAATGATAAAATTTGCTTTTCATCAGTTCCTCATTAACCTGGTATCTTTTGGACATATATATATCAAAATGAAAAGTTGAAATGAAAAAATTTTTGTAAAAATGCAAAACATTTTTTAAAATAATGTTTTAATTTATTTTTTAGTATGTCATTGGCAAGTATGCAGATTCCTATTTATATTTTTTACTATAATCCTATAAAATATGAAAGGCTTTAAATATGCACCTTTATAAATATTCCCTTTAGTAGCAAGTCACACAGAGAACACATTTTCAATCATCTAATTTCCAGAGCACTGAATATTTACCAATTTCTGTTAACTTTTAAAAATTGCGAATATGGAAAAATGTTCTGCAGGAAAAAAATGCAACACCACAATGCAATTTGGAACAAATTAATTACTAAAATAATATACACTCACAAAACACTCAGAACAGTAACAGAAGACTAACCAGAATTAGTTTCCCAAAACTTTTTAAGCTCACAAAGGAAAAGCAGTAGAGAAACTAGATTAATAGCTTTCTTAAAATGTGTTTTTCCTAAGTACCTGATTTATACAGCCAAATAAGAACTTTAAATGTAACATGTCAAGCAAAAAGCTCATTTAGCATTCTCTACCTCAAATATACAGATAAAAACATTTGCATTAAGTAACTCAGGGGGTGGTTAGACTGTATACATTAAATTTAACCAAATTTTTAAAACAACTGTAAATCTTCTAAGGAGAAGTCTGCTATTTATATCATCATAGAAACAAAAATTAAGAACTTGAAGGTATGAAATTTAGGGTTATCCTTAAGTCAACAGAGAAACAAGGCAGGTTCATAGAGTTTAGCATAGAGGCACACAGTCTTACTTATGTGAGCTCATAAGAAATGTAGCCATATTAGTTTGGTGTGACCTTCCAGGGAGTTATAGTAAAGTTGACAAGAGGCATTAGCTCATCTACAGGAATAAAAGTTTAAGTGCCCCAGACCACAAGCTGGCTTGTTAGAACTCCACTGATGAGTCTAAGCCTATTGTGACTAAAGCAAGGCTGGATCCTTTTAGCACACCTACATAAATATCACAGAGCCATACAATCACAGAATGGGTCAGGCTGGAAGGGACCACAGGGGGTCCAACCCCCCTGCTCAAGCAGGGTCATCCTAGAGCACATGGCACAGGATTGTGTCCAGATGGTTCGTGAACAACTCCAGTGAGGGAGACTCCACAACCTCTCTGCACAATATGCTCCAGTGCTTGGTCACCTGCACAGTGAAGAAGTTCTTCCTCATATTCAGGTGGAATTTCCTGTGTATTAGTTTCTGACCATTGCCTCTTTATTGTTGGTTGGCACCAGAAGCAGAGCCTAGTTCCACCCTTTTGGCACCCTCCCTTCAGATACTTACTGCTGATGAGGTTCCCTCTCAGTCATCCCTTCTCGAGGCTGAACAGGCCCAGGTCCCTCAGCCTTTACTCATAAGTGGATGCTCCAATCCTTTATCATCTCTGTAGTCCTCTGGTCCAGGAGTTTCATGTCTCTCCTGTCCTGAGGAGCCCAGAACAGGACACAGCACTCCAGACGCGGCCTCGTCAGGGCTGAGTAGAGGGGCAGGATCGACCTGCTGGCAGTGCTCTTCCTAATGCACCCCAGGACAGCAGTGGCCTTCTTGGCCACACAGGCACTGCTGGCTCGGGGACAGCCTGTCTGCACCAGGAGCCCCAGGCCCTTCCCCACAGAGCTGCTTCCCCGCCGGCGGCCCAGCCTGTGCTGGCGCCTGTGGTTACGCCTCTCCGGGTGCAGGACCCTGCTCTCGCCTTTGTTTAATTTCTGAAGGTTCCTCTCTGCCCATCTTTCCAGCCTGTTGAGGTCCTTTTGAAGGTCTACACAGCCCTCTGGGGTATTGGTCACTCCTCCCAGCTTTGTGTCATCAGCAAACCTGATGAGGAGGCATCTGCCCCTCCATCCAAGTCATTAATCCAAGACTGGGCCCAGTATTGAATCTTGGAGGTGTCACAAAGTGACAGGCCTTCAGCTACAGCCTGTGCTGGTGATAATGATACTCTGGGATTTGCCATTCAGCCAGTTCTCAATCCACCTCATCTAGGCCACAATTTCTGAGTTTGCTTACAAGTATGTTGTTAGACACAGTGTCAAAAACCTTGCCGAAGTCAAGGTAGACAATATCTACCGCTGTTCTCCACTCATACATCCAGGTAGATGTTTAATCACTGAATCAGATGTAGCTCAAGCATGATCTACCTTTAACAAATCCATGCTGACTGCTTCTGATCACCTTCATGTGGGCAGTGATGGCCTCCATAATGAGACATTTCATCACCTTTTCAGGGATTGAGCTGAGGTTGACTGGCTGGTACTTCCCTGGGTTCTCCTTTTTCCTGTTTTTGAATACTTGGGTGATGCTTTCTTCCACTCCTCAGGCAGCTCTCCTGATCTCCACGATCTTTCAAAGATGCTTGTTGAGTAGCCTTGCTATGGTGTTCGCCTGCTCTCCCAGCACTTGTGGATGCATCCTGCCAGGCCTGTGGACTTGAGGATGTTAAGTTTGCCTAGGTGTTCTCTAATCCAATCCTCCTTGATCAAGGAGAAGTCTTCCAACATTCCTTTACCCTGAACTCCTGAGTCAGGAGCGATGGGATCGAGGTGTCTCACCCTACTCTAGTATTGAGGATAAAGGGAAGTCATATATCAGAAATTTTAAAATGGAGTAGTCTGCACACATGTACCATCAAGCATCAAAGACTAGAGATATCCATGAGGTCTCCCTGTCCCACTATTTGAACCTAAAAGATGAAGAGAGGGACCCACCTTCTTGGTTACAAACCAAAATTTTCCCTTTGAACAAAGGCCAAAGAGAAGGAATGCAACTATGGATACAGATAACAATTTCCTAAGAATTTTCCTCCCACCATCCCTCTGGTTTTTGATGAAATAATCTTTTAAAACAGGAGGTTATCACTGTATACTCATCCTCTGGATGGCCTCAGGCCTTATCATTCCTAGCCTATTCAATTAGACAAATACAGAGCTATTAGAACATATTCACTTTAGTAGTTGTATAATTCTCTATAAAAGCACCTATCTTCAGACTGTATATGCACACATCACTAGCTTAGACACAGTTCCAGAATTTACTTGGGAGTCCCTTTGGATTGAGCTGACATCTTGCTGCTGAAAATTCTCTCCAGCACCTGCACAGAAGATATGCACAAAGCTGGCCCTACTTTGGAAAGGAAGATAGCGACAGCCTCAAGATCAATCATATCAGGAAAAGCAAATAATATGCAGATCTTTTTAAAAAACCTGAACCTATGTCTTTTTCCAGGGAAGACAGTGATTACCAAAAGGTCATTTTTATTAAAAGAAGAAGATACTAGACTATAGGCATAGAAGGTTCATAGCAAGTTGATACTCCTTTCTGTGATATAGTCTCTAGAGAGAGAAGGCAGCAATTGCTCAAAGTTACAGATGTCAGTGTATGAAAAAATTCAATAACCTTCCACAAGAGCACTGAGTAGACACTGATGCCAAGTGCATCTTCACATAGTTTACAGACTTCCTCACGCCAAATGGGGAACAAATGGGTCTTCTGGGATTGAAATGCATCTGATTACGTTCAGCATTGGAATGCCAGTCCTCTTCACTATGTATTTGCAGTTTCCTTTACATTATTAATTATGTGCCAAGTAAACTTGCTTTAACCCTAAGAGTCGTACAATATTTCCTGGAGCAGATTTACAAAGTTTGCACTGAAGATTCATTCCAATCTATTAAACAGGTCTGGACTGGTAAGCAGCCCTGAAATCATGACATTGCTACCATGCAGGTGAGGTCATATTCTTGAAAAACTGATGCTTTGCTTTCCTCTATATTTACTGAGGGAAAAAATCTTGACAAAGCAGAAACAAAAGGACTATATTAGAGTTTCAGATAAAGACAAAAGATAGAACCTACAAGGAAGCCTAAACTGCTCATGGAGAAGAAAAATTGGCATCTTCCTATAAGTGGTCCTATTAGCAGAAGAGATAATAATAGAGGAAAAAATAGAAAAAAGGTTGATTATGGTTGATACCATTGCTACCAGCAGAACCTCCTGGCATCAGATGTTTCAGGGGAAGCAGAGCTCTACTTTTTCTTTCCTTTATACTCCCCTGAATGGTTGACATGTAATATACAGAAGCACTGGGGTTCGATCCAAGTTATTAAGAACTTCCTGAGCAGCCACGCAGAAAGTGAGAATGCCTGGACCAACTAATCCTTGAAATCTAAAACCAAATTCTCTACTAAAAACACACACATTTTTCTCAGTAACTAAATAAGAATCAAAAAAATGAACATACATGGGCTCCTAAAGAGAAACAGTAGAAAGAATGTCAGTTTTTCCTGATATTTCTGCCTGATTCAGGGTTTGAATACCGAAATGCTTAGCTGTATGTGGTCCTTCTTTAAAGAGCGGAAGTAAGCTCCCAAACCAGAAGTACAGGTTAAGTTCAGTCCATTCATTTAGGAGACAATAGGAGGCCAACAGTGAAATATCAAGACAGGCAATATAATAAAGACCCAGCAAATGATGTGGAAGATGAACATGAAGAATATAAATAAAAGAAATTTACCTCTGCTAGATAGTTAAGAAGAGAGGTGGTACATCTCTAAGAGTTTCAAAAAGTAAACAATGGAAAATTAGGAACATGTCCTGCAGTGTTGCACAGATTATAAAAGCCTGGGGTCTTGTTTGCTGCCAATGTTTGCAGGTCAGTTTTTAATTTTATCCTTACACATCTAAGCCTGTCAAGTTAATTGGGAGATACAGAAATGTGCATGAAAACTTATAAAAATCAGTTCCACTCACCTATGTGAAATATTTATACAGAAAATAACACCAAAAATCTTTCTCCATACTTTCAAGATGTTAACATTTTCTTGAACAGGTTCTGAGAAAAACCCTATTGTATATGCACCTTTCCACAAGAAGCTGTTAGTGTATTTGTGTTACCCATTTATTTTGTTATATAACATCCTGACTGTGGCTTTAGGTACTACTCCAGTAGGCTTTGCTACTATTTGTTATCATTTCATGACAGCCTCCAGACACGACACTGATCCAAATAGAACAGATGGCTGTTTCCACTAATGTCAGTCAGAACAAGGTCCATTGTTTCGATCCTGCACTTTGAGTACACAAAACACAAAAACCACACTTGCTTGTATTTCAAAATCACTGTAAAATTAAGTACAACTACAATGACTAACCTTTAAACAGAGTTCTGTATTAAATCCTATCTCCAGATATCAAGATTTTTCACCATACTACATAATATCCTAGTTAGGCCAATCAAACCCCAAGTTCTTGGCCTAAAAAGCAGACTCCATAGCCAAATAAAATAGCACTCGGGATCTGTTACAAACATTTAATGAAAAATTGTCAAACCCAGCATTTTCAGTCCTGTGACTGTATTTTATATCATAAAGGACTATTTTTTTATATAATTAAGCTATTTTCCAGTTTTTCTCTAAATTTTAACAAGTATTCGAAAATGGCTCTGGTATAAATTATTCATATACTATATCTTTTAAAAATAAAATACTTACTAAAACAATTTCCTTCCCAGAACACTAGGATTTAAAAATATATTTTTATAAGTATAAGCCTGGAAAACTGCATCCACTCACAAATGTATGTGTGACACTACAATCACTATTAGTCCATCCTTATGTGAAGTGATCAAGAAAATCGTTTGTATCTTACATGCAATAAACAACAGGAGAATCCACTGATGCATAACAGAAATTTTCTCCTACACAGCTACAAATTTTTTTTTCTGTTTCATTTATTATGCTATTTCTTATTTTTATATCATTATTGCTCTCAAGTAGGTACTAAATTTTTAATCAATTATTATTTCTTATTCTAGTTGAAATGTATTACATTTCTAATATCATTGTCTTGGAAATACAAGGCATATCTCTTTTTATTCACCTTGTATTTACTGGCTTTTTTAAAATATTTTTTCATTACCCTTTCTTGTGTTAAGAAGTTTTCATCTTATAAAAGTAAATGTTCATTCTACCTTTTCCTACAACTTTAAGGCTTTGCACTAGCATCATGTGTGAATATACAATTCTTTCTTGTTTTTTTCTTTCCTTCTGGATCCTGTTCAACTTCCTTTTTGTTATGTTTTGTGAGTTTAATTACTTATAACTATTTTACATAATGGCTTAGTAGTCTGGTGGGATAAATTTCTATTACTTCTTTTGAAAATTAAGTTTTACTCATGTCACTGTCCAATATAAAAGTTTGTGATCTTGGTATTTTTTTCTCTGCAGTTTTGCCTGAGTAAGTTTTCTCCTTTAGGTCATAGACTGATCAAAACCAGAGACAAATATTATCATATTTTTACCTAGTAGATATATTTCCTTCAGGTAAAAAATAATTTTCAAATGGAATAAAATAATCTCTTATTTTTTTCAAGTGCCAGTACAAAGTCAAGACCATGAAACTGTCAAGGTCTGACAGGCATGCCCAGTGCTAATGTGTCACCTTTCAAAGGTACCTTTTGAATAAACATAAGCAATCAGATTACTAATATATTCCACATATAAACATAGGGTAGGAAGGTGCAATTAGCCTTCTGAAAAATCTACTATTCCATATGGGAGGACAAAGTATAACTATTTTGGCATGTAAAAATCTAAACAGTAATGGCAAAAGCGCAAACTAGTAAGAAATGTATACATAATGCAAATCCTTTGCTTTGGTTCTTATTTAATTTGAAAAAAGTCAGAACTTTAAGTAGTTGTAAGACTGATGGGTCACTTTGAAACAGCATATCCTTGGGCTGCCATCATTCCTATAAAATCTAGTCCATAAGGAATATTATATTGCCCTACACAGCTAATAATGAACATTTTTTGAGAGACTCAGACTGATGTATGTTAAAATTGAGAGGAAAGCATTCTAAAGACTTTTAAAGAAGACAACTCTCCTCCATCCACATCCCCAAAAGTATGAGTTTCACAGCACTTTGCAAGAAGATATGTAATACCCAAAAAGATTAAATTAAAAAAAAACATTTGCAAAGATCTATCACATTTTTCATGAAAGGTTACCTTTTACACATTTATGAGTACAGATCTCAGAGACAAGTTCTACAGAAGATAAAATATAGGCTAAGAGGAATTGCAATTGAAGTACGCTTGCCCTAATGACAGAGTAGGTTTTTTTATTATGTATGTAGATGAAGGAGTGATCTGGCTAACTGTGCTGCTTCAGCTGAGCAGATGAACTGAAAAGGTTTACCTATAGGAGTGGTCAGCGAGCACTTCAATAAAGAATCTGAGAATCTTTTTCTGCTTTTGGTGAGGTTACTACACCTTGGCTAAATAATTCTTCCTTTCTAGCATGAAATTTCATGTTTTTAATGCCTACAGTTTCTTTCCTAATCACCCCTATTTCTCCACAGTATTTTCTACTTTTCTTTTACTTTTCTTTTCCCCTACTGCAGTGCTTCCTTTGCAGTTGAGATTCCTCTTCTGTGCTCCTTCCCTTGCCTCAGAGGCCCAATCCCCCACATTAACTTACTTCCTTTATGCTCTTCGTTACTTATTAATATATCGATGTCAGCTGACTCTTTCTCCTTCCAGTGCAAATACTCCTTAGTTTCTATGTCCCTGAAAGTCCTGCTGTTGTCCACATTTGTTTCTCCAGTTACAGATTATCTCTCATTTACTTAATAACAAAGCATGAACTGTTTAGAGTCAGCTTTGATGATGGTTTTTTGCAGTCCTCTTGTCTAACATACCTTTTGCCCTTGAATTTCATGGAAACAATTCCTGATATTCTTTCCAGTGATCTGTTCCTAGACATAACTGACAATAAATGTGCCATCTGTACTTGCTTCCATCAATACAGCTGATAATGCTTCTCCTGTACTTTAGATCTCTCTTGGATTCCATGTTTCTTCTCTGTCCTTATTATCTTTTATCAGTCCTTCAGGAGAGCATTCTCATCTCCCAGTAAGTTCCCCAACAACATTTCACAGGAGTCTTATTATGTTTCTCTTTCCCCCATTTACATATTAACTTTAAATAATGTCAAGCCGCTATTTCTCTAAGCACAACTCAGAGTTAAACTTCTCTTCCAGAGCAATCTCCATGCCAGTCTGAATAATGATTCACCATTATTTCAACTCCAACAAGATTAAAACAAGAATCCTTATTTCTCTTTCATTGCAATTTTTACTCAAACCTTCTCCATCATTTTAGACAGTAACTTGTCACTGGGACAGGTAAATTTGAGACAATCTGCAACTTACATTTCCTTCTATATCATCACCTCTAGGTTATGTGCTAGTCTTACAATTTTTTTCTGTGTAGGATCTCAAGGATACGATCTTCCACATTATTTTAAACAGCTAAAATATTTATCTAGGTCTAGGACGCATTGCAACCATGTCCTTTTACCTCATCTGGTTGTTTTTATCCTTCCTTTTTTTCAGCATTGTCACCCCTTGATTCAAAACAAAACTGTGGCTATGCACTACCTTCCCTTCCTTTTTTTCACTGCAAACTAAGACTTTTCACTACCAAATTTTCAAAGTCTGTTCCTGCATCAAGCTTTGAGCATATTGCTTACAGGAGCAAAACTCATGTGTCAGACATAAATGCAACAAATAATTCCACAGGCTGCCATTACATTCAAAACAATCAAACAGTGCAGAATGCTGAGAAGTGTTAATTAGTACTACATCAATGTATTTTTACTTGCATGGATAGATAGCTGAAATTCAAAACTAAATTAATAGACATCATGGGAAAACCAAAACGATGATGCTTGAGTGCCAAAGAAAATTTCTTCCAAAAATTTAAAAATGTAATAGTCTTTGGGGTTACCGGTCAGGGTAGTATAAAGTAAGAGAATGTAAGGTATACTGTTAGTCTTTGAAAGTATTAAATCTTGAAGGTTATCTTCAAGAGAAAGTGTCCATGCTTGATAAAGTTTTTTCACAGGATGACCAAAGCCTCCATACAGACTTACAGACAGAGAAATTCTTACATATTTACTCTGAGCAATATAAAGAATCAATTGGAGGCAAGTGGAGGAAAATAACTATGATTTAAGCATTTAAAGAGACAAATATTATTCTTTCATAATAATACAATTATTAAAATTGAAAATATTTACTATTTTCAAAACATTTAATATCTCGTTATATATAACCTCTCAGTTAAAAAAAAAACATATTACATCAGCAATAATAATATTACTTGCATACCTTCAAAAAATAGCCCAAAATGGGCATTCAATAACAATTTGGCTAATGCCAAACACAGATTTAGGTTCTTTGGAATGTGAAGATTTAACTTTGGGCCTGCTGAGTGTGGGAAAAATGTGAAATTTCAATACTCTCAATTGCCCACACACTGACCATCTATGACAAGTGAGGGTAAGCAATCTCTGAGTGCTGTGCCAGGCAAATGCACAATGAATGTTCATGAAGTAATTTTTTTTAAAATGCATATATTCTTACCTTGTTGCAAACTCTCTGGCTCATCTGCAAGAGGTTTAGAAAATTTTCTAGTGCTTGTCCAAAAGAAATACATCCTTAAAAATGTCTTGAATTCTGTGAAAATAGATATTTCTCTCCGCTTGCTTTTCCCTGTGGGTTCATTTGGAGCTTTTTTTCCCTTGCTACATCTTTCTTACCTACATTTAATTCACTGTCATCCTTCCTTCCCACTTCCATCCCATTCAGGTTTTGACTCTGCACCGTCCAGTTTCCAAAGTAGTTTTGCACAGTTTCCTTACAGAACCAAAGCTATGCAGAAGCCTAGATGCTGGCTGTATTTCTGGCAACATCAGTGCTCTGTCAATAATTTTGACAAGCATGCAACACTTGACAAATAATAATTTCTTAAAGTTGGCAACTCAAAAGTTTTCCACTATCATAATTTCTTCATAGAAAATCATTTAAAAAAACAGCAAATACAGAAGTAGCAGTTTGGTTTTGCTGCAAATACTTTTATGATTGATCTTGTTCTGTTACTTGCTATAAGGCAAGGAACAAAATTAGAGAGTGCTGATATAACATCAGGCTACCACTCATTACTCATCCTCAGCATCTACGGTCCATTAATATGAGACAGACACATGAGCTATTCTGCAAATATTTCGCTTTCTGAAATATTTTTTTGCATGAGACCTTTTAAAAACTTACTACTGAGCTGGAAAATGTCATCAACAATCCTTCAAAGAGTTACAATATTGCATTTTTGTATTACTGGCAAGTGATTTTCAATATGGACAGTTATAATCAGGAGCTGTATTGTTAACTAAACCAATATATACTTTCTTTTCAAACTGTATTTGAAAGCATTTTCATTGACTTACAAAGGTAAACCAAACTTGACATTTTATCATTGCTGACTTTCCAAAGCAAAGTAGTATTACATACTGTCCAGCTGAGCCACTTACTAATAAGAAACTCCTTGAAATTACAATGGGGCAGCTTGGATAAGGACACATGGAAATCCAAAAGGGCTGTCAACAGTTCCACAAGATTTAATTATCCACACATGGTATCAGATCTAGCGGTACAAAAAATATTTTTTCAGCTGTACTGAGAGGAAAAGATTGCTGCCTAATTTGACTCTCATTTAGAAATATTCAAACATGTGAAAACAGAAAAATATAATTAAATTGTTTTCATTTACTTCAATTCCACGAAAGACTTCTTTGCCATTATCCATCAGAAAAAAAATGTTTTATTTTGCTGTAAAAATTAATTAACTATTAACTATTATAAAATATCAGCATTTCTTTAACAGTATTAGGGAATAAATTTCTTCAATGACAAGTGACAATTTTTATAGCATCACAATTACAAGCAGACTATAATGGCAGGCACAAATAGTTCAAGGTACTGAATACTAGTTAGACCTGAAGCTTTCTTCTGAATAAAATGGCAAATTATAGATTCTCTGATGATCTCTGAAAGTGTGTGTACATATAGAAAGTATTATTTATTCATGTACCACACAACAGTGATGTAAATTCAAAATCAAAAAGGGGTAATTCACTCTTTCATCAACACTAATATACCATCTAAGAAATCATTTGTGAAATCAACCTGCTGTGAGGTAACAGTTGGTTACAGATTCACATATGAATTTTGGAAAATAAATGAAACCAAGAGCTGATTTTTCTGAATTCTTTATCAAGCAAACTTGCAATAAAATCAAATATGCTTTCAAATTTCAGCTTGCAAATTCAATGATCAGTGAAACAACCTATCAGTTTTCTAGCCTCATCAACTACAGTTTTCTGAAATGCAATTGAGATAAAAACCCAAAAACAACAACAAAAAAGAACCCTAATTGCAGCTAAAAGACAGACTTCACTAGCCTGTCTCTATTCTCATATTGTTAGGGAAGTAGGGGTATAAGAAAAAATGGAGGCATGTTACAGATTTCAATAACTAAATAGGCTGGTTTATATTCTTATATAACTAACCTTAAAAATTACCAATAGCTCACTCCTAACTGCCCTTAAGGCCACTTCATGTGTCAGTATTAATCAATACTAATGCAGTGTACTTTCTTGTTTCTTTGTGATCCTTTTTTCACCCCCCAAAAAATTGAGCAGTGTAGACTCTTGTCAGGTTTACTGAAAATATATAGCATAATGCAGTAGAGAACTGCAACAGTGTCTTCTCATAAACTAATGAAAGATACTTCATGAAAACACTAGATCCTTGCTATGATTGTAACAGATATTTTTATTTTACCGAAATAAGATATTTACTGAAACAGATATTTCATTTTACTTTTTCAAGACAGACAAGAGCAAGTACACAAAAAGTGCAAAGAATGTCTTTTTGCTCATTTTTTACTTTAAAAATAAAAAAACATTTTTCTTGAGAGCTGAAGAAACATGTGTTAATAATTTGCCCAGAAAGAAAAAAAAAAATTAGGCAGAAATTAGTAAACATATGACACTCTGAAATTAAAACATCCACAAAGCTCTAGTATGATTCAGCCCTAATAGCTGTTTATGGCACCATGTTTTTCTGGTTTTTCTTCATTTGTTTCCACTTAAAACAATTTTTTTTTTGCTGTTGCAAGATTTGCATTTTATAAAAAGACAGACATTTGACTGTATTTATTGAAGAATAAACATATAGTACCCAGACTAATGAAAAGAAAAATTATTACTTTACTGGTTTGTAATGACTAGATTTCAATTTGCCATCTCTGACATAAATATATTAACATAAACCACTAAGAACTGATAAGTGTATTGGCATACGAGGAATACATGGAAGGCATTGAAATAATGAGCAATAGAAGATATTTTTAAACAAACGTGCTGTATTACTGGAAGTGTCATTCTAAGAAAGGGTCAGCAAAAAGAAACTCTCCTCTAATAAGAAGGTAATTGAAACAATTCACATCCATACTAGAAAAACATAATTCAAATCAACATTTCCCCACAGCATTTTGGCATGCAAATTTCTTTCAACTTCAAAGTTTGGAAAAATTCTGTGGTTTGGCAATAGATCAGCACAAGTGTAAAACTGTATACAGTATTGCGAAGTAAAACTGTGTTCTTTCAGAAGAATGCAACTATACCAATTAATGTAAAGAGTTTGGTTTTTTTAAGACATTGCAAGATGCATAATCAAATATTCTAATCTTTCACTACTTTATCACAATCCAGGAGCCATACATATAATACTCCATAATCATAAACTGAGTTATAAACTCTGATTTTCTTCACTGAAATATAAAACCCAGTTTACCAAAGTATGCCTAAAAATGACACTACAACCTGTGAGACTGTTTCATGTGGAGTTATTACGCAGTATTTCTTTTTCAATGTCTCCTTCCCAGATAAGTAGCTGTCACAAGGTTAGCCATGCTTAGCGGAGTTAAACAAAGAACACACCTATAAACAGAGTATTCCACTCATTCAAGGCATGATGTCTTCCTGAAACTGTCCCTCCTAAGAAACTCTTGGACCACTCATGATACATCCTATTTAGGAATTATTTGTTATTGATAGACTCTCCCAGACTGCCAGTGTATTATGACCACCCATTGTTGGTTTGCTTGAGGAATGCAACTCAAGCCATTCAACAACTACACTAAGAGTCTCCAGAAGTTGACTTAAAGGAATAAAACCTCAAATACTGAATAAAAGATCTAACAAATTAATAAATGCTAACTAAATAACTGACTTAAGAGCAGCTTCCAATTCCATCTTCAGAAAAGATCTGTAAGCTAGAAGCCTAAATCACTTGAGCATTTTTATATCCTGCTATTTAGTCCATAAGCCAGCATCCATCACAGATACCTTACACTCTATGTATGAAAGCCTGGAAAAGTACAAAAACTTCTGATTAATTCATATGGGCTGCATGTTTTTGTAATCTACTTACATTTCCAGAATCCAATATCACTATTAATAAAGAGCCACCATTGTCTTTGGAGCATCTGTCATGGGCATTGCTGGATGGTCCAGCTACACTCCAACAGAATATTGTTCCCACCAGGTACTGTGTAACTCTCACTTTGCTGTTCTCTTAGTTTTAACTCTAGTAGAATTTATTTTTACTTTCAGACCTTTCCAATTCTTAAATCTAGAAATTTGTAACTTAGAAGCATGGCGGAAAAGAAAATTAAAGGATGCACATTGGACATGGTTTGAATATTGTCCATTAATGACCTGCAACTTAAATTTAGCTCTTTGGAAGCCCTTCATTCTACATCTTTACTATAACTGAAGGACTCTCTCATTTGTTCTCCTTTTAAACTGTAAGGCCATACTTTGTGTCCATCAAGCACAAAGTAGAAAACATTTAACAAATCAAATCATTTCAGAAATAAAGGCATACATGGCTAAGTTGAAAGGCACTTTGCCATCTAATATATAATTCCCTACTAAATTAAGTGATTTTCAATATTGTTTTTTATACTCCAATTATTGGCACAACTTCTTTGAAACCATTGCATGTTAAAACTCCCAAAATAACTCAATCAAACAGGACATGTTTATAGAAGTTGGACCTTTGAAACTATGACAGTTTTTCACTTCAGCTGTAAGCAGTATGGCATGCTGGCCAGCTGTACTGATGTCAATCAAATGGATTTCAAGTCTGATATCATATAATTTGTTTGCAAAACTTTTCATTGAAATAAATAAAAATCTCTACCTTCTTTAAAGTTTCCCAGATAGTATAATAAGCTAACAAAAAAAAAAAAAAAAAAAACAAAAACAGTTCCTCTTCTAGCATAAGTCTTAACTATGCAATTTAACCAATATATTAACATTTGTTTTCTTTAACTTGCTCCTGGAGAACAATCTCTTTTCCTTCAGACTCCACCACATTCTCTTCTGTTTGCATTTCCTTCTTAAAGAGGCCAGAAATGCTAGCTCTAGCTAATTCTATTACCTCTCCTGATATGCAAACAGGAGATAATATGACTTATTTCACTGTACAAAACTCCATCAAATTTGTCACTTTTAATATATTGGTTTACATCTTAAGCATATTTTCATTGAAGTTTAATCATTATTTTTCCTTTTAAAATAACATATGTGTAAGATTTTAGCCATTCTAATACACACCATAGATCCATAATATGTAACCCAATTTCGACAACAAGGGCTTTTATTAATCCAGCATTGCTTCCTTTTCATGAAGGTTTTATTTTCCTCTGGATGGTACTCACCCTCTGTGGCTGAGAGATTTACAATGTCTATATTTACAATGTCTATATTTACAATGTCTATATGTGCCTGGATAATACAGCCCGGGACTCAAAATGTATTTTGTTCATTAATTATTCCACCCTATATTTATATCTACAGAAAGAAAGTTTATTTTATTGCTGGGTAATCCACCTTTTTTTGGAAAATATTTGTCAGATAGCAAATTCAGAAGAAAAACCATGTTCTTACATGACAGATTACATATTTAAATATTTTCAAGAGAAAAGGATATTCTGTTTGAAAATAATAAAGGCATATAACACGCACTCTAAGAAAAATAAGACTCATACAGACCTTTGTAGCTTGAAGTATTTCACCTAACTTCCAGGAAGGACCTTATTATTTACAAGATATTTTAAAACTCTGTGTCCATATTTAAAGTAAAAGTAACAGGAGCTGTTCATGTTATGCAAGAATGGGATAGCAATGCTTGCATAACACTTGGTAAGTCAGCGGGAAAACGAGCTAAACATGCCAGGCTAGCAGCTTCCCAATGGAGAGTGTATCATATTTTGCAGTGCAAACAAAACATTTTGAAGTTGAGTCATTCATGGACAGAATTTGTTCCAGCCTTCAAATATAGAGTAAGTCTGATGTTTGGAAAGAGAAGACAATTGAAGTGAAAAACACTTCTTTCAGTAAGCGTCATAGCTGCTTACATAAATTATTGATGGAAAAACCTTGATTTCAGAGGAGATACCAACATCTCAGGTGCTAGCTGGAACCCATTCAAAACTTTCAGATCGCATCTAGATTACAAGCAAAATAAAAGATAGTCCATGTTCTTATTTCACACTAAAAATTAGAAATCTGCAAGACAAATAAGGCATTTCAGAAATCCTTATGAATTCTGTAATGAACTACAGCTTGGGTGTCCTTCATCAGGTAATTTTTTTTATCCTTAAGATGAGTACTAAAGGTATTTCTCCAAAACCACCCTATAAAAAATGATTTTTCAACATATTGTAACTATTATTTTTTTGGCATGACAGGAATTTATAGGACTCTATTGTTATAATTGACGTATTCCTATAGACTTTTGGACTGCTTCTTAAAACAAAACAAAATATTTCCCAATTTTGTATCAAACTTCATATTAAAACAGCCATGAAAATAGAATGGAAGGAATTCAGCTTCTAGTTAGAATCACAGGAGAAAATGTAATGTGCTCCAGATATAATAAAATGCTGCCATGTATAGTGCAAATTTTAGTTTACAGTACATCTTCTTGGAAGTTCTCAAGATTTGCCTGTGGTTCTGTGTATTACTCCTAAGGAATTCTAGCTCTAATTCTAACTCCTAAGGAATTTCTAATTCTAAGAAATATGTACACTTGAAAGGGTAGTATTTATGTCATACTCCTTGTATAAACTGTAATCTTGCTCTATGCCTTTTCTTAGAATGATAACTCTATAATTTCTGGGGTTTTTATTATTATGCTATTTATTATATTTGGCTTCATACACTTATTTGTAAAATCCTTTACTATAGGAAGGTTAGCTAAAATCTGATAACTGGAATCAGATGTTGCTTTAAACTACTACAGACTTCTCACCCTCAGTGTTCTGTCTAAAGTCAAAGTGGATAATTAACTTTCAATTACTTTGTTCTACAAAGGCTCCTATCCTACACTCATCGTGCTATCTCAAACCTAGAATTTCAATTGTAAAAGGCATAATCCCATCTTGCTATGGCATATGTTATATTTCAGTGTGATCTATTTTAAACCAGTGGTGACGAACTGGTGCCTTTGCAGGCATACTGACTTCAGTAGGCCAGACTGTACAGGGCTAGGGGGAAAAGGGGTATGGAAAGGCTGGCCTTCGAAACTTTTGAACTGCCATAGATATTCAGGAATTATTCTCCCTGTGGAGTCCATTGCTCATCCTGGGAAGTATGCTATCAGCATATCAATATTTTTTCTTGTAACATTTTTACCAGTGAGGAACATTTTAATAATGATAGTAGATCTACTAATTTTCACCTTATCTATGCAGTTTCTGAACACTAAAATATCTCTAGCAAATTTCAACATTCTGAAAGGTCCCTCTTTTTTTTTTTTTTTCAAATGCTTAAAATGAGAAAAACCCAAAACACAAAAACACTTAAAGATGAGTGAAAACAGAACTGCATAATAGAAGATAGAGAAGAAGGAAGTTCCTTAAATCTTTAGATGATCCATAGAGTTTATATGTGAGAAAGACATACTTGACAGACATATGTTACAACTCAGGAAGCTTCCTATCCCCTAATTACAATGCAAGGTCTAGTCCTAAGAAATACTCTTGAATTTATGGCCATGAGTTTTGAATATATACTGTGAGACCATAGAGGATTCTGTCTTGACTGTAAACAAGGGGGGAAAAAAAATCAATTTCTGCTGAATATACAAATTTATAATTTGAGATTTAAAACTATGAGCACTCTATCTGCTTTTGGCTACACTAATAAAAAGTCTTTGCCAGAAATTTATCTTGGCATAACAGTGAGAAACAAGATTTATATGTCACTTGTCAGTTTTTAAGACGTGTGTTAGTAAATGTTGCACAATAAAGTAATTTCATTTTCCACTTGTTTCAAAATTTCATATTTAATTAAATTGCTAAATTTGAAAGTAAACAACATATTATAAATGCATTAATAAAACTGTTTTCTGTAATCAGGTCAAATATCTGTAGAAGCAAAAAAGGTAACTTTTAAAAAAAAATTCCCAGCACTATTAATTCAATGTAGAATTTCACCAATTTCACACTTTATCACAAAAGTGCTTCTTTCATTAATTTTAAGTGCATTTTTAATGTGTCTAGGTAGAATGGATATGGTATACACAGATGATAAATGTATACACCTTATGGGTAGAGCACAATTCCAGATATTTCTTTAGGATTTACCTATCCTTATCATTTCTCAAAGTCTCTTCAACAGAGCTATTGCATTTCCCTTGAGCAAGTTAATTAATTTTCTAAATGGATGCTTGAGTTCCCACTTGTTAATAAGCAAAAGGCTTCACTTTGTCCAAAAAATTCTACATAAAAAGACAGGCCTATCTTTAATCATTTTTGATACAAAAATAATTCCTTCATCTTAACAAGACACAAGATAGAAACTTGATGAGAGCAAAGTCTATAGAGTCATGCCAAGAGAAAAATTGGCTTGTAAAATAATTTTTATCTTGTATAAAAGTTGTACTCAGTAATCCATAATAAATAGATTTTAACACATTATTGGAATTCAGAAAAGACCGCTAAATTATAGGATGTGACATGTCTGCATTAGCTGTAAGAAAACTTGAAAAATCTGAAGACTGTGAGACAGTTTTAATTCTTGTGAGCATTGGCTCTGAAACATTCAGAAAGACAAAAGAAAATAAATAAAAATCTTGTTTCCACTTGTAATCTTTGTGACATGTCCTTGAAAGTGGTTTTTGAGCTGAAAACCCCAGGCATTTCAGGCAAATGATAGTCTCATCTTTATTCAACTCATGGTGAGTACAGGAAATAGAATAAAATTGAATAATTATGTTATGTTTTGCCTGGAGTTTTGCCTAAGAAGCTCTGACCCAGTTTGAGGCGTCCATAGAGCAGCTATCTGCAGTGCCAGGCCACCAAGGAAACAAGGTCACAAGTGGACACACCTGCAGCATCACTTAGACATGACTGCAGGGCCCAGGATGAGCTGAGGAACATCCCCTGGGTCCTTGGCAGGACACTGTGTGGTCAGAGGCTCCAGAGAATGCCAGTCCCAGCTGTAGGAGGCCTCAGCTCTCTGGATCCTGCCAGGAGCAGCCCTGCCCAGCTCATAAGCTTGCCTTTAGACAATGATGGCTGACCACATTGAGGAAGAGCATTGGGCCAATGGACCTTTGCTCTAATGAGATGTGCTGCTCTCAAGCTCTCTTGTTTTAGCTATTTTCCCACAGAAAACAGGTCAGGCATTTCTAAAACTGATTACAGGGAGAAAAAAAATCCACAGGGAAATGAAAGTATTGGTATTGCTCACCTCAAAAACATTTGCAATCATTTAATTCAGGAGCCCACCCTGCTTCAGACTGAGCACTTTGTCTTTGAGCCTTACAAGTGTCAGAGATGCAGGGGTTTGACATCCCATGGAAACCCAGCTAAACTTGATGAACACACACTAAAAAAACACACTTCCCACATGCTTTTTGCAAATTTGTTCATTCCATCAAATCATCATAAGATGATCCACAGCTCTCACACCCATCAGAAGGTTCTTCCTTCTTCCCACAAAGGGACATGGCCAACATGTAGGCTGGAACATGATTAGCCATTCAGTCCCTTCTACTAATCCAGGGCTGAGAAGAAGTGTGAGTGATTTCCTCAGCCTGTACTGCTAGGGAAAGGGAGGAGATAGAAACAATAAAATTCAAATTTAAATTTGAATTAGAAATTGAATTAGAATTAAATAGAACTGAACAGAATTAAAATGGAAGAGACCTACAAGGATCATCCAAACCAATTCCCTGATCATTTCAGGACTGACCAAAAATTAAAGCATAAATTAATCAGTCCCTTCAGGTGACAAAATCAGTATTTCAATGCTTGTATTACCATGATTTTTAAATATTTCAAACACCACTCTTCAGGAGCACAGGAGCTAGGAGCAGTGGTGATTGCAGATGGTGAATATTTCTATGAGATAAGAGAAAGGGGCAGACATGTACTTTTCCTTGCCTACCCCACCACACAGCACAGCCCTGAGAGCAAGAAGACAAAGCAAAAGTCCCCCCAGCTGCCAGATCAGCTCACAGGGAAAACTTGTTAGGGAGTGCAGAATCAAGCACTTCAAGAAGTGGACTGGAAGAAGAGGGACACAAAAGGCATCTTTAAAGAATTTCTGCTTCGCACCTTTCTCCCTTTATGCTGAACACACTCAGATACAGCCAGGAGCTGGGCCAAGATATTTGATGTGACTATATCATACTCCATCAGTCAGCTGGAATCATTTAATGTTGCTATTTTAATTTAAGACAGAAGTTGAGTCTGTTTTTCTTTTCATATTTAATCTGTTAGCTAAGACTTAGCTTTCCCTTTTCCAAAAGCTCATTTAGAATGCATCTTATTCCACACTTCATTTTGGTTGTACTTCACCTAAATATATTTTAATGGCTAAACTCTGATTTGTTATACATCCACTGTGCATCTGTATCATGACTGCCAATTAATTTGGCTTTAAATTTCTCAAAGACTATGTAAGAAGGGAGAATCTTCTTGGAATGGAAATGCCTGAATTTTAATTGAAATGGTGGAAGAAGCTTTGTACAAGTTCTAAATGAAAAGCCCAGAAACTTTAGAACTGAAACTTCCCACAAAATAATTTCTAGTATCAGCAGATGTTCAACTTCATTCTATGAATACGATCTGTTGAGCAAGTGAAATTAAACACTTTTCTAGAAAGATAAATAAGTTACCTTGACAGCTTCCTAAAGTTTTACATAAGAGAATTAAATAGTAAATTCTATTTCTTTATTAAAAAATGTAGCTGAACAAACTCCTAACCCTTAGTCCTTTAGTTCTTCCTGTCCAGCAAATCTTCTTCACTTCAGCTCCTCTGGATGGAGGAGGAGACTGAATTCAAAGAACACTTCACAAAATACTTTTCTACATGCCCCTTCATGGAGCATGAAAAGCAGATGCTCACTTGCTTATACCTTTTAATACTGTATTATTGGCTCTTACAAGATAATTACATAGTGTGTGAAGGGAACAAGTGAGGTTTATCTCATCTGAAAGCTTCCCTTTATTTCCTTCAAAAAGATGGGGTTTTTTCTGCGACACTGAACTCACCAATTTTCAGAACTGTTAAGAGCAACCTCTGGTTCTCAGCAGTTCTGAAAACCAGGTCACAGGCATCTCACTTTTCCTATCTCTTTCAGAAACAAGGCTTAACTAGAAGTTAAGAAGCTATAATTCTTAACCTTGCAGCTTTCATCTCCTACTTAGGGCTTTCATTCCATCCCTCTAGGCACTCTGTTCATCTCTCCAACATCATCACTTTGCTCCATACATATGTTCTTTTCCTCCAGTGCTTAGTCTCCACCATTGTCTCGTCACTCTCTATCTGATAGTTTCCAAGAAGATGTCTGCTCTCCAGATTATCCCTATGACTACAGTTAGTGCCTCTCCTTCCCACTCCCAGCTATTCCTCTCTCTTTACAGTCAACAGGGAAGCCTGTCTAGATACTTGGTAAACAAAACTCACACTGAACAGCCGAGTAACCAATTGTTCCCTACCAGCTCTTTCAGCCTAGCAGTGCCATTCAATAAAGTATCTACCCTTGTAAGAAGTACCATAAAGATTGACAAATATGCTATGAATTCAGATGCTTGCCTCTGCAAGCATATTTATCTAAAATCATGTGGTGTACAGCTGTTTTTTGCTAGGAACACATTTAAAATGTATGGAGTATTCAATGATTAAACTGAATTATATTGTTCTTTCTGGCTTATAGAAGGCTCTTGCTTTCGCTTTTAAAATCTGCCATCCTGCTTCATGTGTTTTTCACATTTACTTGCAAGGATTTTTTGTTATAAACAATTTTTTGCACTAAACATCAACTCATATTTTAATATATTGATACACAACATTATTGGAGTTTGTTAGAAACTGCAAATGAAATTATCTTTCTGCTTTAAACAGTAACATACATGTTCAGTGATAAAGTCAGTTTTGAATTCTCAGGGATTGGAATAAATTCAGTAGGACTATCTGCTGCATCACACTAGTAGCCTAGTTATCCAGTTATCCACAGGCTCAACCACCCTTGAAGCAGGAGAGTGGAACAGCCCAAAACTATGTTCTTTTCTGTCAAAGCAGTTTTTAAAATGGCAAGGACCAAGATCTGCAAACATAACTACTGGTTTAAAGGCAGCAGCCAAACAAGATACAGTAGGAAACCAAGCACACTTTGAGAATCTCCCAAAGGTGGGTAGAGTTGAAGATCTTTTTCCCCCAAGATACTTGGACTGACACTTCTCTGCTTTGACTCATTTTTTAAATCCATTTAACTGTTTAAAATTTGAAAGTTGAACAGTTATGCATTTCTCCAAACCTGAAGACTATCTCAAGATTTTTAACATGTGGTAGGCTTGTATACTACACAGTTGTATCAGTCCATGACTGCTAATATTTTTTTAAAAAACACCATCTTACATAAAAAAACCCCAAAGTTTAATTCATGTCACAATGATTTATTTGCTCAACAATAAGAGGTGCTGTTACCTTTTTAAGAGATCTTTTTACCCTAATTTCTACCTCCCATAAGTCTCAGAGTCTTACAGAATAAGAAAGGGCACATGCAGCTGCCTTGAACTGCTTTACATGAGTACCTTGGTACCATTTACAAGTTGATCTGTAACAAACCATGAAAGATTAGGACAAATTGCATTAACTGCTGTCCCTTCTTTTTTTTTTAATAATACCATCATAATAAATTTGTACATTTGAGGATGAAAAAGAGAAGGATATTGAACATGATGGGGAATAAAAATAAAATATTGATAAAATTTAATCAGACTGATACTTCAGTAGTTTGAATAGAAAATTAAACCAGTATGTTTGTTAAATTTAGGAAATTTCCACTCCCTATCTTCATTCACTTCACTGAGATTAACCAAATGCGAGTACACAGATTTGGCTAATAGTTCAAGACACGGACAGAAATATATTCATCCTCAGAAAAGGTCAGAAGGAGGCTCTATTTTATTTTTTTAATGCAACTGTCCCCTTTGGCTGGATGTTGATAAAGGAAATATCTTCTTACCAGACAAACTGCAGTACAGTCTGTGGCAAAGACAGTCTTCCTGCAAAGACTGCATTTCTCCTAAACTGTATAAGGAACATTTAATAAAAAAGGTTTGTGAAATAAGCAGAGATTTTAAGAATTGATATCAAGACACATGAGAACATACTGGCTTCTCTTTAAACAGGAAGAACATTAAATAGTCTCTCTGGGTCATCTCTGATTTGTCCCTCAATTTTAATCCTACTCTACATCAGAAGGTTCCCAGCCAGGCCAGTTGACCGACTGCAAGTGCAGGCTTACCTCTCCAAAAGCATGAAACTACATGTCACCTTATCAATAGGGTGCTAGCAATGCACACTGATTTCAAAGTCATGATTCTGTCATGAAATAATAACTTCCATCACAGCATATACCAATATTCAACTTCACAAAACCAGCAGATGAGAATTGTGTCCTCATTTGCTTTTATCCTGCTTCAAAAACATAGATTACTCATTGTTTCTATATTTGGAAGATAAGACTAACCCCTTTTTTAACTTAGACTGACTCAAACGTGTTATAGTTAATAACTATAGTTATTATAATTAAACATTGCAATAACCCTTAATGTATATCCTCTAAAATAGATTGAAATGGTAGTAATCGTTTTGGTAAAATAAACACTCTTCCCTACTTAAGCTTTGAACAATGAGTGAAAACCAGGAAACTAAGGACAATAAGTGACAATAAGGAGCTAAAACTGAGAAATCATCTTGAAAATTAAAATAAATGCAAATTTTCTAACTTATTCCCCTTCTCCAGCTTTCATAGCAATCATTTCATAAATTATTGCAGAATACCACACGATGAAAGCAAAAATGCCCCCTATAATTATATTATATCCATCCAGGGTTTTTCCCTCTTGTCTGGAAGAACACTTATGCAAGTGAGAGTTATAAGAATGGTTGGAATAAGCTACCTCATGACAGGTGCTGGGCAAGCAAAAATTGAACTGGAGCACTGAAAGAACATCACACTTTTGGCTGGATGTTTCCACAGCAAAAAACTTAGTTATAATGTCTGAATTTCACTCATCAGCCACTTTCTTTTTTTCACCAATTTCTCTTTCTCCTGCCAGTGTTTCCCTTTGAATGCAATGGGGCTTTATGCAGTAGCTGTTTAGAACCCAATATAAATCTTAATTGCATTCATTCAAACATTGGATGACACAAGAATAGAGTCAGTTTTAAATCCCTAACCAGTAGTAGAAATGGGTACAAAAATCTTCCAGTATTGGAAACTCTGCCTAATAAAAAGTCTTTCTTTCAAGGTATGGGATTATTCTTTTCTGATTAATTTATGGTTTTCTTCTTTTCTACTTTACAAGCTTATCATTGCATTGCTTAACAGCTTATCCTGGTGCCTTGGAATGTAATTTCATGCTATATTTCATGTTGACAAGCCCAGGTAGGTTTTCAGGGTTTTTTTTGGTTGGTTTTTGTTTCTGTAACTCCCCCAAAAATAATTACTTAGAAAGCATTTTGGAGTGTATATCATGCAGAATTATGTGGTTAATCAAATTTACATTGCATCTGTAAATTTGCAGCAGTTTTACACATACCTTGCTTTTTAGTAATGTGTTTCTGATAAAACCATCTTTGAAATCTTTCCCCCAACAGTATGTATGGGGAGAGTCATCAGCTGGTTCAAGACCAGAGGCCTTGTTTCTCAGGAAAGAACTCTTCAAGAAAAGGCTTTGTGGCACTTGAACTTCAGATTTGGCTCTACTTATAGTACTTAATTTACTGTGTGATGTTTGACAAAATTCAGTATTAAAGAGTTTGCACCCCAAAGCACACTCTCATACCAGTCTGGCTTGGAGCCACAGCCGAAGTTTATTTTACACCATTTGTAGATTCTGCCCCCTTGGTTAACAACTGATTTTCCTGAACTTAATTATTTCCAAGTCTTGATTCATACTACTACTGAAATTGAGCCTCTAGACTTTTGGCAATTGAACTCTAATCAGATGTTTTCCACCGAAACTCATTCCAGCAGCTGGACCACAGATCAGAACTCTGCAAGACTACAGTCAGTTCTATTCTTATAGTATATATTTTTTGCAAAAATATGTTCAGTGCTAAACCTTCCACTACACTTAATTTGGGTGAAAAATTTAATAAACCATACCATTTGACTGAATATAACATTGCTGAATCCAAAGACCAGAAATACATCATGTTCACCATAAGACAGCAATCAATTTCTCAGTTCAAACAATACATACATAGAGAATAAAGCTTCCAGAAATTCTAAAACCACAGAAGTGCTAGCATCTATATTTACAAATGGAAGGATATATTTAAATGTTATAATACTCCTACAAGTAAAGGAATTTTATTTACTCCTTAAGTATCTTTAATAGCAGCAAGTATAGTCAGTGGTGATAAGGCAGTGAAGTAAAGAGAAGCTACTGTCCACTCTTACATAAATGTATATAGTGACCATTGTTGTGCCTTTAAAGTAAGGAAAAAAAAGTAGAAAGTATGACGCTTCAATGCAAATTCAATACATGAAAACAAAGAAGGTAAAGCCATAAGATTAAAAACAGCATGCAAAGAATTCACTTGATCAACTAGCTGGAGGGAAGCTTGGGTGTCAAAATAAAACTTAGAAAAGAAACCTCTTTATATATATTGCTGCACTGCAATTAAACCATTACACTGAGATGTGATGCTGTTAGCCTAGTACAATGATCATTAAACAAATAGAAGTTCTTATTGCATAATGCCTAACTTCTTTGAAGTACTTTTCACCTATTGCTATCTAAAAGGCTCAAAGCACAACAGTAACAGTATTTCAAAATATTGTGATAAAGCTATTTCAATAGCTATTCTGACACAGCATACTTAAAATAATGTTGCTTTTTAAATCTTTCAGGTCTTTGAGCTATTTTACATGCTTTCATTACAAAGAGGAAAAATAGCCATGGCTTACCTGTGGAGATGAGGGATTAAAACTCACATTGATTACAGATTCTGTGTGTCTCCCCAGTTTATGTAAAAAAGTGCTTGAACGCATTTCATATATGTAAGCCTAAAAAAAAATGAGTTGATATTTTTAGTATTAAAAAAACCCACACTCTTGAAGCATTAAGTTATAGTGTAGGAACACTTAATATATAGCCTACAAAGTAAGAAAATTTTAATCATTGGAGTATCTAACTTAGAAAGGTATTAGAGTCCACTTAAAAGAAATGATTTAAATTCCAAAGAACATAATATTTTAAATTAATTTTTTTACCTGCTTCTTGAAGTACATCTAAAGTTTAGTTATTTATTGAGGAAAGTTATTCTTTCTAAATCCTTTTTTCTTTTTGAGTTAATTTAAGCATTTGCTAAGTTATCCCAAATTACAGAAATCAATCCTAAGATATTGATGATTTTCATGTCTGGTTATCTCTTGTACTGCCCAGGGTGTATCCTTGGAAGGCTTTTTATAAATACCTACTTTATTCCTTTAACTCTGTCTAACCTCTGTTCCAGGCCAGCCTACTTAGGCTTCAGTTCTCTTTAATGGAAGGAGGAACAAAGAACAGGCAAAGTCAATGACAACAAGAATCAAGAGTACAAAATGCTCGGATTCACAAAGAAACATGCTCCATCTTTTAACCAAGTGAACATATCACAGACAGGCATGGTTAGTGAAGTTGAAATTTTTCCATCATAATCTATTGGTTTACAGAACTTTGCCAGAATTTCCAAGTAAAAATTAGTTTTCCATTCCAGGTCCTCAGTTTAATTTGCAAAGGACCAGGTTCATTTCTGGCTTAATCTTTATGTCCCTGTTCCACCCTGTAAAATAGATGTGATAATATTTGGTTATTTTTTGAAAAGAACTCCAAAGTTTGTTAAACCCAGGTATTCTGGTAATTTATTCCCTTCTACACAGTTTCTAAATCAACGACTTGGCTCATACCTTTCTTTCAAAAATGCTGTGAAGCAGTCATGCAACTTAATTATAATCTAGCAAGAGTGTATTTGGTTCTGTAGTCACACTTCTCAGCCTAAAAAGCATTCAGACCCTTACCTCCCACCTTCCAAGAGATGATTCTTAGCCCTGAGCTAGAGATTGGGCTGGGATGTAGCACTTTTCTAAATTGTCGCATTGTCACAGATTCATTGGATTAGAAAAAAGTCATGACAAACAGCTACCGGTAGAAGTCCACCTGTATCTAACCACTGAAGCATTGGAGGACATGGGAAAGACCAGATATAGGAAAGCCTTTTCCTCTGACCTTTGCGACAAAGACTCTATGCTCATATTGAACAGCTGCTAGGCAAAACACACAGATCATGTCAGGGAACACAACCCGCCCATTGCACACCACTCTTACAAACCTATCCTAATGGAACTACTATTAAATGTCTTTCCAATACGCTATTCCTAGCCCCATAAATCCTAAATATTTAGGTGTTATGGTTCAATAGAAAAAGGGGCAGGGTCTCTAGCTGCATGCAAGAATAGTTTATTGCGTTGTGGCAGCTATCATCTCTTCCAATAACTGAAATGAAAAGTAATAGTAATTTTCTGAGTAATTTTGACATGCAAGACAATAAAATCTGATTAAAAGAAAAACATCCTCATAAACAAGTGGATAAACCCAGCTTCTGTCTAAGTAGTTTTAACCATAGATATTTAAACCAGCCAGTGACAGTCTAAATTCTGAGAATAATAGTTAATTTGGTTAAAGATTGAAAGTACATTTATTTTTAACTTCAAAAGTTTAAAAACAAAATAAAACAAAACCTCCAAAGATAATTGTATTTTAACAGAACACTCATAAGGAGAGGGATAACTCCAGTATAAGCATTCTTCTGCTATAGTCGGCCATCATTTAAGTTTTGCTATATTTTCTGATGTCATTCACATGGTTTTTCTATTCTATACTTACTAGGTTATTTTAGCATAGTCTTCTCTATAGAAAAAAGAAAATAACAGAAACTGAATTATAAATGATACCATTAACACTAGCCACAGAAGAATAAAAAAAAGCTTGAAAATATGAAATCAATGACAGAGGAAGAACAGATTTTCATCAAACCAAATGTAATGAAAAAGAAAACAAAACAGCCTAGGAAGCACTCAGCAATACCCAAAATGCATTTGTGCATATAATGTTTTAGACTTTAGCCAAAGACAACTGCCTTTTTTTATATTAAGATGAATTTTGTCTAATAAAAATACTGATTCAGTAGATATTGGTATTTCCTTTCCAATTCTTGCTGAGGGTCAGCCAAAAGTAAAAAATAATTTACCTGTACCAATAGCTTCCAAAGAACTTTCCTGGACTCATAACCACATACTTACTTGTATTTCCTTTCACTAGACATTTGAAGAACATTTGGAGTAGCCAGTTTTCAGTAACCCAGAGTGTGGCAGGGTATTTAGCACCTTAAAGCATACACAAGCTTCTGCTTTCTTCCCTAGACTTGTACCAAGAGACAGGGAAGAAGGACAAAGGCCCTTCCTTGAGTGGAGGAATTTGTATCCAAATGGAAAATTACTTAATTCTACTGCATTGGTAGACAAAATGTGCTAGAAAAATTGACACTTTATCTGCAGAGTTTCACTGTAAATTCTTTCCTGTTTTCTCACTCTCTAACTTCAAAGGAAACTTGTTCCCATCTGTTCCCATTGTCCCCTAGTCCAACCCATGGCCATAAACATTTGTGTCAAACTACTTACACTCCTACAGCCTCCTGGGACAGGAAAGAGGGAAGCAAATCAAACACTTGACTAATAATGGGAGAATTCTCCTTGTTATCAGCTTTTGTACAGGGATCAAAAAAGCAACACCAGTTTCAAGGAAAACCCTTTGTTGCTGCTGTGGCTTTAAGCTGAAGCACGTATTTTACAAACAGATCACAGGAAAAGAACACAACTAACAAGCAAACAGAAAGACATTGGTATCTAAGATACCTAATTTGGCCTTAAACAAAGAGATGTTTTCCTCACATGTTTTTACATGGATTGGTACATTACATTGTCATCACTTTTTGGTGACTATTTTTCCTAATATTTCAAATGAGCTACAGAAAACAGATATGTTGGAGGGATAGAGTCCCTTGGTAATCTAACAAATTTTTATAAAAGATATCTGCAGCTATTAATAAGGCATTATTTGCCATTTGCTTCCATCAGTGGCATCAAACTTGATGCAGAATCCTGCAGTACATGATATAAGTGTTTGACTTGCACTGCATCACTCCCTATTTATACTGGGGCACATATTCCACTGAACCATGTATTTTTCCTCAATTTCAAGCTAAAAAATCTCCTGAACTACTTACACTAAAGAAAAATAATAATTAACCTGAAGCAGACACCAGCAGTATGGAAAATTTCAGCCCAAAATGTTCTTACTTATAAGCAACCGAAAACAGAATTATAGTGGAAAGCATTAGACTACCTTAACTATAGGCATTGGTGCCAAATCCACACATAATAAAACAGATTTCACAAGTATTCTAAGCATTGATTAATGCTTTTCAGTCCCGAGATATCTTATACGCTTACCATGGTAGCATGGAAAGTCTAATCAAGCCTGGCACCAAAATGGTGAGTACAGTACACCCTCTCAGAGTCCCTTTCCCTTTTAATGACACTTCTAGAGGCTGTCTTTCTGGTAGTTACAGGAAACTTCCCACTGCTGTAAGATCCCAGTTTCTACATGATTTCCTTCGACATAACTAAAAAATGAGTGACAGTGAACATTATTAATGCTCTTTATTATTAAAATAGTTAATATTATACATATCAGTCATCTTTCAAGATGCAAGGGGATATTTTTCAATCTTCTGGCAGTTATAGATAACACATTTGAATTTTCCTCACTACAAAAAATTACATAAACATATCTGACTTCCCTGTCTAAGCCACCCTTCTATGAAGCTTCCAAATTGAAATTTTTGCCAATTCAGTTTCTATTTAATTTGCTAATTTTAAGGCTTAATGTATGTGATTTGTTTTATTTGTTTTAATACTAAATTTATGCAGCACTGAATTTAGGTCGCCTTTACTTTTAGAACACACATAGTGTTGTCAGAGTACAGAATTAAAAGTTGAAGACTTTATCCTAAGAATTCACGTCTGACTATGAAGCAACATGGTTGTATCACACCCACTTTTCTGACTGCTCCTCGGATTCTTCTCTGTATCAACAGTACCAATAATTGCATTCCCTGTTTGTGTGCTGCAAAGGACCTTCAACCAGATTTTTGTACCAGATGTACCAATCATACCCAAAATTCAACTACTGTCAAGAATTGAGACCAAGAGGTACACATATAGAAAACACAAACCCTGGGGATATAAAACTATATATATCTACTTTTAGCACCTCACTGCTGTATGCTTTCCAAAATAACACTGGGTATTCATATCTACTTAAGCTTCCTGTTTTGTCTATAGTTGAACATGAAGTATCTTTTTTAAAATAAATTTTCTTAACCAAAAAGGCTAACTTCTCACACTTCCTCCTATCTCTCAAAAACATCAGCAAAATTCAATGTTAACACAGTAACAAATTACAGACTCAAAATTCAGTTTGAGAAAAAAAAAAATGTTGTTCAGTATGAGTTAAATAACATCTATAGCCATCAGAAAATCTTCCACCTCTCTCAGCTGCTAATCTAGTTTTGTGGTGGTCAGGTCTGAGGCATAGTAGTCTAGATAAACAATAGCCTGAACTGATCAAAAAACACAAAAAAATAATTAATTTACTTATACTCGCATAACTCTATGGTTCATAAAATAACCTACAAAGGCCAAGATTTTCAGTCATCTTCAAAGGTATACCCAAAAAGACATGAAGTAACAGCATACCCAAATTCATGACTGTTTGATCAAGAAATCAATATTTCTCTGTCCACTTCTAGGAAAATGGACCTAAAAGCCAACCACACTACTAAGGAATCCAAAAACCTCAGGTTCAAGACTAAAACAAAACTATGTTTCTCTTTGGAAAGGGGTAGATTTTCTCCATCAACAGCTGGCAGAAAGGCTGTCACAGTCTGTCATTCATTCTCTGCTATGGATTTTGTTCTGCCAAGCAATGTCAGTCCTGCCTTCTCCACAGTAAACATTACTAATGCTGTTTTCTCCAGATGTTTCCTGTTAAAGCCTATCTTGGTTAAACAGTATGGACACATAAGATAGAACTTGAGTAATATATTACTGGAATACCAATCACACTGAAAACCAAAATACTTCTGCTTCATATAATACATTCTGTTCTGCAAGCCCTCTAGTATGAAGTGTAGACCAAGACAACAAATACAATACAGTACCAACATCACACATTTCTAAAAGTAATTTTCCAGTAAAGAAAATATTCTTCTCTTTTCTCCAAATAAATTATTAAAGCATATTTTATCATATATAAAATATACCTAATTTAAACCTCAGTGATGCCTCCAAGATACCCTCCCAAGAGATATGGAACAAAGCATTCTAGACTATTATCTAGTCCTATCTCCTCCATTTACATACAACTATATCAGAATATCTTTGCCAATTCCCTTATTTGTAGTCTTTTACCTAACATTATTAGTACCTAAAACCTTCTAATGAAGTGGGCTATTAAAGGGAGATAATTGACTACACAATTTTATCATTTACATATGGGGTTTCCTGAGGTGTTTCTTCTTTGGTATCATTTTATTCCATTTTTAACCTAATCAGATGCAGCTTTTAAGTTTATCACACCACAGACACAAGGATGGAAGTATTTAATATAAATAAGATCAGAGCAGCTGATCACAAGAGTAACAAATGGAGACAGGCCTCATCTAAACTCTTAGACAAGAGGAGAGAAGAAAGATACTATTGCTAATCTCCACTTTATAAATCAGAACAGAGCCACAGAAAGACTAAGTGAATAATAATATATTTATGGGGGCTGAGAAATACAATCTTCTTGGCAATGATTACATTAGGAAGTAGTGCAGTGCAAGGTAGGTGTACAGAACAAAAGAACGCTGGCAGCCCAACTCCCAAATGTATTTTTCTGTTAGTAAAACATTACAGTATATTCCTCAGCAGCACAGATATTTGTAATATCAATCTCTGTAGCTACTTAAACTAAGGTGTCAACTATAAACAAGTTCTACACTTTGTGCTATGTCTGATGCAGAATCTTGAATCTGAAAATCAGTCTGCAAAAAATATCAGGTCTGGGTTTGCATCCAGCCACCACTCACAGGTTTGCAAAACTCTTTGGATTCACCCCCAGACCAGCATCGCTTGCAAAATGAGAACATATTCTAAAACCAATTTTGTATGAAGGTTAATATTCAGAGGCTCAGAAGTGGTTATTAGACTGATGTTATGTATAAGAATCAAATTGTTTTATCCTGTCTCCTGATACCCCTTTTAATGATACTGCCCTATGGGCTACTGCTTCAAGCTTTGTTGCCTTCACAGTAGGAAGGCACAAATTTAATCTTGGATTTAGAATGTTTCAAAGACAGTGTTGTAAGCAAAATCCTAGACTTTGTTGAAAAGTGTAAAAAAGAAGGGAAGAGAATGTAATCCATTACCCATGTATTTTTTGTTAATCATGGAGCAACCTGCTATGCGAAAAACTTCTGAGTTTGTGATATGGGTCAATCTGTGTGAACACAGGCTTTGAGATTTGGCATGGACAGAGTTTTATATTAGAAAATCCAGCACTAGGGTCAAAATGCAGCTTTTAGAGTGTACAGATCAAAGAGAGTTAGCGAGAATGAATCTGAAAGCAATTAAAGAGTCAAATATTTATTTCTTCATTCCCTACTTCATTTCTGGAAACTTGGAATTTAGTCAGAGCGCCCTAAGGTCTTCAAAGACAAAAATTAAGTGTCTAACTATAGAAAGTAAAACAGCTAACTAGAACTACATAGCACAAAAAGAAAATTAGTTTTTTTTATTATAAAAAGTAGCATCTCAGACTGTCCAGATATTTCTTGTCTTTTTACACTAAGATTGCTTTAGTCAACAAATTTTTAGGTAAACAGTTTGGTACAGACTCCAGCAAAATGAAAATCTAAACCAAATTAAGGTATATTAAGGTCCGATGTCCTTGATAATATTGATAGTAAGAAATCTGAGACTGTCCACTTGTAAAGTGGTTAGAAATTACAATATTATGTGTATTCAGTTAAGCAAAAGTCAACTAAATTCACTTGTAACCTTAGGCTATTCAGGATGTAGAGAAGATTTGACATTAGAAGTGTTACCATTTTATATTTTCTAGTCACAACTAATTACAGAAAGGACAATCACAGTCCAAAACCAGCATTCTGGTTACTTGCTTTTCAGACTGTCAGGTCCTACACATGTCTTGTTAAAGGTTCTCTTAAGGAAGTTGGAGTAATCAGGAAACACTTTCAACCCCAATTTACAGTATGTACAAATCTCACACTAACACACACCAAAGCAATTCAAATAAAACCACGTTGCAACTTCAGCCACACAAACTACATCAAGCTCCTATATAAAATAGGTAATACACTCTCCAAAGTAGATAGACAGAAAAGGCAGACAGAATTTTTATCTCTTTTTTTACAATAACATATTTTGGTTTGCTGTTTCCATGTGCTGGAGGAATGTGATTTTGCTATTAATATGTAGACAACATATTCTTCTCTGTCAAAGACTTCAGATATTGTGAAATACAAAAGGCAGTTTAGGGTCAACATCTCTCAATTATATTCCAATTACGCCTCTCTTGGCTTTAAAATCAACCACATTTGTTAACTACAGGGTGCAAGAACTGCACTTGATAAAGTAAACTCCAAGATGACTGAAAATGCAGTTGCTTCTCAGTGGAAAGGTACATAACCTGTTTCCAGAATGCTCTCTTTGGAGATAACATTTTGTATCCACACTGCCAACTTTTTTATGCAATTTATTCCAGTAGACATTCATTCATATAATCTTCAGAAATATGAGACTTCTTGATACTATTCAAACTGTCCCAGTTGCACATTAAGCCATCTGTCAGGATGCTATTAGTTGAGAAATAAGAATGGACTATTCAGTGCAGCATTCAATTTTCTGTTTCAAAAGGAAGCACAAAAGTATATCCATCCTCAACACTTTAAAGGGAAGCCTCCTAGAAAATGCCCCAAAACTGCATTTTGTCCTAAAAGAACAGTATAAGCAAGAGTCCAAAACTTGACTCAGTTTTCCTGAAGGGACAAGAAGAACAGTGGAACTTCTCTACAGACATAGGATGCAAATTATGCAAAATTCCAACCCTGGAGCCACACTACAAAGTATTGACTGGCACTGTGCCCACCAGGGACCACATGCCAATGGCAGCAGGATGTTTGCCAGCTATTCAGCTTCCTTTGATGACCCACCATGTGCCAAGAATTTGGAGGAAGGATAAAATCATGCTGTCTTTCTTTTCTTGAATCAGCACTAATTCCAAACAAATATCTTAGTGCAAAAGAGAAGACAAAAAGGTCTTGTGACTGCACCTATTTTTATACAATTCAAAATCTTAATTAGTAACCTCAAATAAATATATTAGTACATCATATATATCATGATCTGAGATGAGAATTATATGCATTTCTTCAAAGACATAGCAAAAAGCCCTTCTTTTGTATTGTAAGCTACATTTTGAAATGCTATTTACCAGAAACTTGAAAAATATATCTTATCATGAAAATGTCAAGAACACAACACCTATTGCCAAACTGTAATCTGCCAATAAAATCTCTAAACTTCACACATTATTTAAGCCAGTACTTCAAAACTTGCCAGAAGAGAAAATCCCTCTTATTCTGAATTTGAAGTTGACCAGGAACTCTGTGTCACGTTCTGATGATTAAGCTAGAAATACCAAAAAATAAATTTCAACAGCATTCCTACCCAGCTGTTTTTTAAAAGGATGTGTTTGCAATGAACCCAACCTCAGTCCAATTTCAGAGGCATATAGTACAAGTCAGCAATCTTCCATCTCTTCACAAACAGCAAGACAAATATTCTGCCAACAATGCAGGCATTACTGAGTTAAAAACTCAAAAAGGTAGCAATACACATGTACTCGGGATTCATTTCTAAATAATTTAAATATTGACATTGATTCAGAAGAGAACCTGTCTGGAGAGAAAACACACATACAAAGGGTCCAAAAAGTTCTAATTCCAATTGAATGACTTCTCATTTTTTATTCAGCTGATTGGTTCATAAGAAAGCTATACTAGAAGATTCATCACCCTGTATTTGGGAGCTTAAGTAAATTAATTTCTATTTGCTACAGAGTTTCTACTGGTCAGATATCTATACGACACGTAAAACTGTGCTAGAGGGAACACCATTCTCCTCACCTTTGATGGCACATGACAATTCAGAGTCAAATATTATGGAAACCTACTATTACAGAAACAATCTTGTAACAGGTATTTTGAGTGCTAAGATTTAGCTGCTCTAGGACTTTTCAGACAAAATAATCATGAATCATATGCAACTGCTACATGTGAAAGAACTATATGGAAGTACCATAGATTCCAGTAATGCACATTAAGATGAATCCTAGAATGCTCTGAAAATGTTCTTTTAAGATACAATATGAGTAGTTCCTGTAGTTTAGGAGGAAAATAAGCAAAAACTACTTACGTATTTGTCATCTGATCCACTGGCTATAAAGCGTCCACAGGGAGACACCGCAATTCCACATGGATAGCAGCGGCTACTGTGCCCTTCAAATCGACGTTCACACCTACAGAGACGTTTCTGTGTTATTAATACCAACTAAAAATTACCTCTTTTACTGCCATTTTCATGAAATCCTCTTGGTATCATGTTTTTCTTAGTCTACCAATTCACTAAGGCAAATCCACAAATCAAGTTTTAAATATATCAGCAGTAGAATTTTGTCAAAACTGGAAGACAAAGAATGTTAATGACTAAAAATAAAATGAACAGACAAAATTGCCTCAGGACAATGACCAAACCCATGCTTTGGCCTAGTTTAGTTTACAGGGATAGAAACATTATTAATAATTAGAAAGGAGCCTATCAGTTAGCTAAGGGGAAGGTGTTGTGAAAGTCCGCTCCATGAAGATTTATAAATCTCCCTCAAGTTATTTATATCAAATGAAGATGCAATATGTGGAATCATGACAAACAATTATTCTCACACCTAAATCTGAATATTTAACCTTTGTTGTCTATTTACATTTCTACTCCATACATTCATTTAATGTGTATGGTAAGTCAAGAAAGATAATATCCAAACATTCCAAAGTGAAAAATCTCTCCATCTCTGTTATATAATTGTATGTAACTTCTTACCTGTGTTCAAACAGTCTAAAGGAAGGAATAGATTTAAAATTAACACAATAAAATAATTTATTACTATTCATCTAGAGTAAGTTTTAAATAGTTGAGCACAATTGGGCCATTTAAATTTTTTTTAATGAGTTGAAGGTTATTATCCACCTAAAAAGCACCACATAGTTGTAAAGAACTATGATATCTTTGCAGTCAGCACAAAACTAATGTTAAAGCAAATTATTTCATGTTTTCCTCAATATTAAAAGACATTTTAATACAAGTTTCAACACCATTCAGAGCTGTCATTTACATATGTATACCTCAGTTCAGAAGTCTGTTTTTATACCTCTGATGTATTCTTTTAAAATAGACTTATAATAACCTATATTCTTCTTTTGTCTTTATTATGAATGCTGTCAACCTGCTCTTCTTACAAAACAAATTCACATACTTCACCATAGTGCAGATGTCATATCATATATTCTTTTTTTTTTAATGTATGCTAGATCCAGGAACAAATTTGAAATAATAAAATCTCCTGCCAACTCCTGTGCTATACATGTTTCCCTGGCCAGTGAAATCACAGAAGCTATGTAAATTCAATCAACTGAACCTATGAACAGAAATCTCTAGATTTTTATACCATATTGTTCTGTTGTAGACACACATGGATGCATAAGAATGCACTAAATGCCAAGCTGGTTTCATCCACCCGGGTGAAACAGACAAATACATTCTTTGTAACTGATCTAATTGCTATCTCTTCTTAAAGCATAAAAGAGACACTTTTGAATGCATGAAAAGACATCATTTTATAGAGCCTAACTCTGAATTTTACTGTATTCTGTATAACAAAACTACTGATATTAACAGACTTTTTGAGCATACAGTAACCAGACACTTCACCTCAGACAAGTTCTATCTTGAAACGGCTAAAATAACCCAACTTATGAGAACACTACAGTTCAAGAGAAGAAACTTATAAAGGTAGCCAATTATTGTGACTATGTAAAAACATTTTTCAACTTCATTTTTTCACAAGAATATTTGGAGACTTTCAGTAACCAATGGCCACATTTGGTCTATTGAATAATCTGCCTCTGTTCAAGCTTCCTATTTACAGCAAAGGAAAATACTATCTACCTCAGTCTCCTCAGCATTTTCCTCCTCAGTTAGGCTTCCACACTACATTATATATTGCGTAAACTTCTCCTACAACTTAGCCTTGAGTCCCAGTTGCACTGTTTGCAAATTTCAGGGAGATTTTTTTTGAGTGACTTTTCATAGAGAATTTTAGGGAAAAAATGCTCTTTAATCTTGTAAGATACATCAGTATCATGTGAAAGAAATTTCTTCATGAGAAAAATAAACAAAATTCATATCCACTGTCCATCCCAAAGGTGTTTTCAGGTTCACCATTCTTCCTTAAGTAGAGCACTGGTCATCAGGACTACTTCTAAATGTTTAAGACCTCATTGTCAGGGCCTGTAAAAGATAATTTCTTCAATGGGGTCTTCTTCACAGAAGAGCCTTCTAATTAAATGCTGCAAAAAACTTCCTTTCAAAAGAAACACCTCTGTATTTGTGACCAATAATTCAAAAGTTTCACCTATAAACAGATATGTAAGAACTAACAGGATTCCAAGGTTTTCACTGATCTTTTCTCTGCTATACCACAGCAATATAAAGCAATGTCTCAGTCATAGAGTAGTGCCCTTTTCCTTGTGCTAGTGCAGCCACAGTAATAACCAATACCCTGGATTCTATTTTCTTAATTGTTTTCTTGTTCAATTTTTCCATTATATCAGGATATATGCTCCATTACAAGTTCAGCTACTTCCCCAACCTCTCAAAATCCTACTTAAAAAGACATTAAAAAAACTGATTCCAATTAAACTTTCCACAGAATTAAGTAGAAATTTTGTTACTCATTCTATTAACTCTAGATATTTACAGGTATCACAGCAAAGGGAAAGAAAAAGTGGACAAAAAAATCATAGTATTATTAGATAGATACTATGTGTATGATTTTAGCTTATGTTAGGCATTGTCTTCTTTCAGGCATTTTTTTTTTTTTTTAAGTAGCAACAGGTGGTGATCCAAATTATTTTGGATATTGCAGGCTTTACATGGCCAGCTGGCGTGCTCTCCAGCCTCCTAAGAATGCTTTTCTGGTCAGAGCTTTTCAGGGGTTACCATGACAAACATCTGGTAATTGCATGGGACAGAAAAGAGCCAAGTTTTCCCTATGTTCTTCATTGTACATCTTTTAGTCTACATTCCAAAATATGTATCTTTTTATGTTGCAAAAAACTTGAATACTGTTAGAAAAAAAATACAATTTTCTTCTGTCTTTGGAAGAGAAAGAATGTGTCCTTACAAATAAAGAATACTCTCACAAAGAATTCCATTTCATTCTACTTGATGCATTAAAAAAAAAAAAAAACCTGCAAACAAAAGTTGTTGTTTTAGTTTTTTTTATAAACCACTTTCATTTGTATTCTGTTACTTTGTGCCAGTGCTCTGGTATTTGTTCACAGACCCTTCAGTACCAGCAGATCTACTGAGGCTCTGCAAAATGTGAGTGAGTATAACTTGACAGCAGTAGTAGCTACCTTAGATGTACTGAACACATGGGTTTCATTTAATTGAAACACCAAACCCTTCACACATAGGAGTTCCCAATGTTTTTACCATAGCATCCAGCAGAGACCACATCCCTGTGTTCCCCATCCTCTCTACTTTCATGCATCTCCAGTCCCAATCTTGGAGGAGCTCCAGACACTTTTATCCCTCAGAATCTGGATAGCTAGACTCAAAAGCTCCAAGCGGAAAAATAAGGCAAACCATAGGCGAAACTTATGTCTAAAAAAAACCAAGAAGTAACCAAATTCTGAGTATGTGTATATTTGTATCTTGCTTAGGATGATGTCAAGCAGCTAGTTCACTGAAAAATATCTCAAAATTCAAACTGCACGTCTGACTCTAAGGTCTCAAAGTGCAAAACAGTATGAGTTCCCTGTGGCTGTGGGAATTCTGCTCAAATATGTTGCCAGAGGAGCTTATGATCTAGTGGCACAGCATCATAACACTATTTGGAGATTTTGCCTTAATGTCCAGTACTATCTTCATACAATTGGCAGATTCTTTCAGAGGCTGAAGGAAGGTGAAACTCAGAGTGTGAGTCAGAGGCAGGCAGCTCCTACCACCATAGGTGTTAGTGGATTGGGTGTTGGGAGCTCTGCCTAAAACTTTGTCCCTGCTATTCTTATTACCAGCAACAGTAATCTAGCAACTACTACATCTACCTCCTCACACTACCATATCAGCATCCCAGACCTCCAAATTGGGCTGTATTAACTCTTCCCTGCTCTCTCAATTTCTGGGTAGGTAATAAGCACAGCACATCTGACAGCATAGCACAAATGTCCCTTTCTGCCTTCCAAATTAATTTTAAATTTCAGCTGTTATTGTACACGTTGCTCTCTTAGTCAATATCACTTCAGCTCCCTCAGCAAGTTTCTCATACCCTACCATTTCTGTGGAAAGTAAAAAAAGCAAAATACTATTTTCGTAGAATCAAAAAGTGACATAATGGCTGAGGTTGTTAGGCAACTTTGGAGGTCATTTTACCTAACCTCACTGCTCACATAGAACCAGTGTGGCTTCACCAATGCTAAACAGAGCAGAGGTATCACCTACCACAACCTGCTGGCAGCATTCTTCCTGATACAGCCCAGGATAAGCCTTCTTTGCCTCAAGGGCACATTTCTGGCTCACATTCAACTTTGTCTCCTTTTTTGCAAAGCTGGTTTCCATCTAATTGTCCCCCTCAGCATATATTGGTGCCTGGGGGTTGCATTTGGTGCCAAGAGGAATTTGCACTTCCCCTTGCTGAATTTCGTAAGTCTTCTACCAGCTCATTTCTACAGACTTCTACAGACTGAAGCAGGAGCAGAGTTCATGGGTGGGATTCCAAGGCTGGTCAGGGCAATTAAGGCCCAGTGATGCAGTGAGGATCCTCACAGTGCATCTTGTAACTTGAGTAAATATGCACCTGAAAATCTGATGTCAAGCCACGTCACATAATTATTGACACAAAAAGGATGAAGCTTTATGGCATGATGCCTTTAGCCATAATTTATTGATGAGAAAGGAAGGTCCACATTAGTGCCTAAAAGCTTTATAGGGGATCTGAAATCTGCCTTGAGGAAGAAAATTTTACACTACTTCACATTCTAAAACCTCTTGAAACTTGGAATGACCCATGCAAGAGAAGCTGCAGAAAGCGGGACACACAATTTTTCTCATCATCCAGTCATGAAGCTAACTGTATTCATGTACTTTGCTAGTAAGCTGGTGCTACTAAGAGTTTAGTGAATATTCTAAATGCATTTAATGAAGTGAAGGGTGCAACCCTATGAATTTATGGTTTCCTCCTAACAGAATGAATGAAATGTCCTTTCTTCTGGACATTCAAAGCACAGAATTACCTAATCTACAAGTAGGAGGAAGTGAGAAATAGAAAGGATTCAGACTAGTAAAGCAGAATTTAAAACTGTCATATGAAAATTAAGTGATATATGAACACATTAAAGCAACTGGTATTTAGTCTAGTCTGATACTTCCTGTTATGAGTTTACTGCATAAGGGAATTGAATGTTCATTAATTCCTAAGTTTCTACATTCTCTCTATGCATTGGTTTTACAGCACTAGGACGCCAAAGTACATCTCACTGCCATGCATGTTCATGAGCATAGCCACTAAACACAGGCGGGACTGGCAGACAAGGAGGCTTAGTGTATTGGAATTTTCTGATCTGGCCTCTGTGGCTTAAAGGACTCAGCAACTTGTGTCATGCCAACCCAGACTTTTCTGAGATAGTAAATTTAATTGGTGGAGACAAAAGGTATGGCTGAGTATAAATCAATGCTAGATTCCTGACTTCAGAAAAAGCAGCAATGTCTCCAAAATACATTTGATACACACAGCAGTATGAAAAAGGATAGAAAAGTTTCTTGTGTCCTACAGATGAGCGAGTCTACAAGGTTTCATCACAAAGACACTTCAACTCCTTCAAAAATGCAAGAATGTATTAACTTTTTGTATCTCCTGATCATTAAATGCTTAAGAGTCTTTTATGGGAATCCTGAACCTGGTGACTATAATGTCCATCTCATTCAGATTTCCACAGCATCTCAGCCTAACTCTTGTGTTCATTGCTTTCACCTTGGACACAAGATAAAGTAATTTTACTTGTTCTCCAAGTAGTCATTCTTTTAGACAATATAAACTGCTCTTCATAATATCTTGGAAGTTGGTCAAAGGTAATTATATTACTCTAAAGCATAAGGTCTCATAGTTCATTATCCTAACCTGGAAGAAGAGTAGCCATAGTTTTCTTCTTCCAAGAAAAACTATTTTCCTTGCTTCTTTATTCCTAAGTCTGTTTTGTAGATCATCTGGAGCTTTTCTTAGCTTTAGTCATAAATGAGGAGAATACAGGAGAGCTCTAATAAAGATTCAGAGTCTTCAGATGAAACTTTACAAATCCATGCATTTCAAAGCAAATGGAGCAGGAGTCCGAGTAAATCCAAAAGCCACTAGCAGTGTCCAAGATTCCCTCATTTATTGGCAAGATGACCTGGCTGTATGAGGTTGGCCGACAACATCAGAAAGTAAAAATGTCTTTTCTTGTACCACCTTCAGAGGAACCCATGAGACGTTTTGGCACTCTCTGAAGGAATCTTAGAATGTTTCCAGATCATCCATAGTGAAAGAGAAAGACAAATTCACAGTTTTATCCAAAAAAGACAACGAAAATTGAAGTTGCAAAATAACTTCACCAAACTCAAGAACATAAGAAAAGTTAAATTAATTTTCCCTGGAAAAAAAAAAAATTGTAGTTTGATAACACAAGTTGGGTTTGGTTGGTTGCAAAATTTTGGTAGAACTCAAAGCAAAAATATCACTATATCCAAAGCTTATAAAGCTATAGGCCAGGTCAACCTGTTTGAAGATTTAATCAATGAAGATCAAAAAAGAAACTAGAACATCCTGCTATGATTCTTCAGTCAATTGTGAGAAAATGAATGCATGTCATACGAAGAGGAATTATAAAAAAAACTGAATAAAAAACCCCCTTAAGAGTCCAAGGAAAATGTGCAGTTATTCTGCAAATTATTTTCCAAGCTTTCAACAGCAACATTGAAGAGCACTGTGCTGAAGGGATTTTTCCCCCCTTATTTAATCAAAATTTCATACTTTACAGAATTTTTATATAAAGTAACAATGGATAGATTCTCAAGGGCAACAAACAGATTAAAGAAAAGCAAAACAATTTTCACTGTGGACATCTAGGGAAGACATTTAGAACAAAAATCAACAAACAAAGTGGATATCTTGGAGTTAGTGTTACTATCCACAGTACTGCAAACAGTATAAATGAGAAGGTGGACTTACCTTTGCAATATTGCAAGAACACTGGACAAAGATTTCACTAAACAAACCCTATTCTGGCAAACCCAAAGCAGAAACAAAGAGATCATTCCAAAGGAACTGGAAATAGTTGTTGATGCACCAACTTTACAAATCAACAACATCAAGAGATTAAAGGTACTGGCCCACCATAAGGTTGTTTAGGAGCTAATCTCTCCTGTAAGTACTCAACAGTGCAAGGGATGGACTGGATTTGATTGGACAAAACCTATGAACAAAAAAATAAGTGTTCAGTCTGTGTAACTATAGTAGACGTAACACTTCAGCAGATACTTGTTCCAAGTTCAGACATTTCCAAATTTAGACATTTAAAATTTATTTATGTGAAAAACACCTGGTGAACACATAGGAAAAATTGAACAGTTTTACTCCTTTTGAGAATTCAGGAACAGATTTTAAATTATAGAAGACTCAGTCTCTATAAGACTCAGTCTGAGCAATGGTAGAAAATTTCATTTTTAAAAGTGTGGTTTTTCTTTTTTTCCTTGAAAATTGCTAACAAGTGAAAAACAAGTTTTTTTCTATTGCTTCTCCACAAGAGTTAATACTGCTGGTCACTGTAGTGTGTAACAAACACACATATACATAGTACCTCACAAGCGCCCTTAAAATATCTGTCATTAAGGACTTAAACTACGTTTTGAAGCTTGGCTAATAGAACACAGCAGACACTAGAATACACTGACCTAGCCAAATGAAACATACAGCAAGAACATACATAAATTTCTTCCTTCTTCTCAAGACGTATTTAATTGATTGCCCAGATTTTACACTAACTATTTTACCATTCACTGACTTTACTTATATTAGTATTTAGAAACAAAGAGACAGATAAGTGATCTGTGAAAAGCTTTCTACTTTTTCATTACTCTTCAACAACACAGTTTGAGCAGCTTATTAGAAAAACATAAGAAGGTAACATATTCCAACCCCAGTAGTCTCTAGTTTCATTACTTTCTGGCATTGAATGAAGGTAATACAGCAATGATTTTGAAAAGAACACATATGCCCCCTATAGACTTAATGTATTCTTACCACATAAAGATGGAAGTAAATGAAAGGCTCATTAAGCATTGCCCAAATAGAAAATTCAGTACTAGAAAAAGATATATGATATCTTTCCATAGATATGTTTACATACAGAAGAAAGCAAATAGGAAATTATACTTTAAAGCTTAAACATACTCCCCTTTTCTTTTAAACATAATTCTTTTGGCCTCCACAACAGAGCTTGCCCCAGGTATTACTTTTCCTGAGCAATGTTCTCTCCTTGGTGGTCTATTCATTTGTCCCAAGGCTTTCCCAAAACTGAAAGGTGTTTAGAAACTGTGTAGCATTTAATTCTGAGCTTATGGTAATGTATCATGCAAACTTATAGCACTACATACATGGTTCATAAAAATGTTGTTGCAATTGGCTTATATTTTAAAAGATAGATTTTACTTCTTTTAGCAGTAATGGCATGCTGCTTTGGAAATACCATTAACATTCAGTTCAGTGCACCATTATATATACATATACAATTAGATGTACAAATGTGGGTAAACATAGGTGATCAATCCTAAATGTTTAATGGCTTCCACATAACTATAATTGAGGAATAAGCACTATGTTTGGTCTCTAAAAACCAGCAAACTTCAATTAACCTGTAGTTCAGATTCCAATTAACCTGTAGTTCAGATTCCACATCTAAATTTCTACTGGTATATGAGAGCAAGTATGAATTCTGAATAACGATAAAACATAGGTTTTTATTCCAAGGTACCTAACTCATTCTTACCTCAGTGTTCTTAAATCCCACAGTTTGATGCCATCACCTGCAGCTGTGGTCAGGAAAAGGTTGTAAGCTTCAGGCTGCTGGGTGGTGAAAGATGATCCCTGTAAAACAATAAATCAGTTTCAGGTAACTATTCTAATGGCATTAATTATTCATAGAATATCTTGAGATGGAAGAGATCCATAGGAATCATAGAGTCCAACTCCCTGCTCCATGCAGAATTATGCCATATGATTAGGAACATTGTCCAGAAGCTCCCTGAACTCTGACAAGCTTGGTGCATGGACCACTTCCCTGGGGAATCCAGTCCAGTGACCAACAACTGTCTCAGTGGAGAATTTAGTCCATCTAAGAAATAAACAGTAAATATTTGTTAGATTATGTGAAAAAAAGCTTGTCTGCACACACACAAAAGAGGAAAAGCATGCAAAGAGCATGTAGAGGAAGTCCCATAACCCGGCCAGAGAAATGGAGCACAGCCTTGGCTCCTCTCAGTGCTGTCCCAGGACAGCCATGAGCCCTTTGGTCCAGGGGTGGCACCCACCAGGACAGTCAGTGAGACAGGCCATCTGGGGCATCTCACAGACTGATAGGGATTACTAAAATCAGGGTAGGGGATCCATCACATGAAGCAGGGGAAGATCATCTTGTGATTGCACAAGACATTACAGGATGTTTAGGGAAGAAAATAAGGGCAGTGAAAGGGAGGGAGCAAAGGTTACTTCAACAATTGATTATAAGACATTGTTAGCCCTGGGCTAAGTGTCCAATTTCCATTGACTTCAGTAGCAATTGCATTCATTCATCACAAGACTAATTTTGGCTTCATACTTTTAAATAATTAAATCCAGTTTAAACCGCTGATATTTTAACATCCACATTGGCACATCCCAGCCTTTTTGCTGGCTACAAACTTCTTTCTTCAGGGAACCAAATTGAAACAGTTAAACACACTTTCTTTCCTTTCCTTACCATTCACTTTCTTGATTTGGCTGAATGCATCACAGGGACCACAAGGTAATTCCCTGCAATCAGTATTTGACTGCCAGGAATCTTCTATTCATTATGAAAGCTGGTGCATAGCTTGCTCTAAGAGATGAATTAAAATGTACTGTGCAACATATTTCCCAACAAAGATTACTCATTCTCACATTAGCTCTGTATAACAGTAAGAAAAAGTCATGCAAAAGATAAAGACAGTAATAGTCCAAAGGACAGTAATCATTAAAAGTTACTGAGCATCCATTTTTGTGCTTTTGAAATATTTGCTTGCCATCCCTCACTTCAGCCAGCACTGGTCACAAGAGTCCGAAACAAAAAGTTCTACAGACACATACACACTTACTTTTTGCATTATTCCTTTACTAGAGAATACAGGAAAAAACTAAATGTAAGAAGTGCAACCCATTTTTTCCTTCTCTGCTCTGAAATTTTGTCAGTAATATACTTTATTAATACATACACTTGTATCTTCAAACTACATTTGCTACTGAATATTGATATAGGAGGACAAGAAAAAAATACTAGTTGGAATAATATGCAAGCTGAACTGCTGAATTTTATCACTATTTGTCACTAAATTGTGTTTTTATAGTCCATCAATTTATGATACCCTATTATTTATGAGAATCTGATGCAAAAAGTAGCAAAATCCCACACACTTGGAACTATTCTTTCATTCTGATAGACAAATCCCTTTCTTCTACCCCATCAGCATCCTCATCCACCACTGTAATCCCTTCTCAGCTTCTCTCTAGATTAACTACACTGTAACCTTCACATAAAATTTGGCCTCAAGGAGAATATGGTTCTACAGAATCTTGCTTTCCTTCACTAATTCCTTATGAGCACTATTTATGTCATCGAAGTGCAGCTAGTTTATACTAAAGGCATCTATCAATAGACATATCAGAAAGCATTCCATGACTTCTGGTGATCTCATACTTTTCCCAACATTGTAACTACAGTTAGGAAAAAGTTAACTGACTGAAACTTTAGAGTTACCCATTGCATTTTTCAGTCTTCACATCAAGTAGACTTCCTAACTAATGAATCAATGAATTTTGAAACAAAAGGGTCTGAACAGAAAATTGAAAATTTTGCTGTTTCTGTGAAAATGAATACTCTGCAACTGTGCTAGTAGAACATAATACCATCCAAATATTTTTGGCTCACAATGACAGTTTTCTCTTCAAAGAATATGCTTTACACCTTTACAAATGCATTATTTACACTAAAGCTCTGAATCTTTGTGGTCCGATCTCAAATTAACATCTGTTTTGGTATCTCAGATGTTCCTAAACTCTGGGGCAGGAAGAGGATTTTGATATGCCAATCAATTCATTTTACTATGTCTCTTAAAATTCAGTATAAAAAGTAATGGACTGCTATAATAAGCTTAATCAAAACACTGAAGACTGAAATGAATGTCGTACACACCGGCAATTGCAAAAAATCTCTAGGCCAGATCAAAAGAAAAATTTAAAACCAAAGTCATTACATGGCAAGTTATATATACTTGCATCAGCTTGTTTTGTCTAAAATCAAAAATAAGAGAATGTCACACTGATTATCTAGGTTTCCAGGATATCCTGCATATTTTATAATTTGCTAACAGGGTTCTCCAGCATTTAATTGGAACATACTTTCCCTATCATTTTCCATGACCCTCAACATAAATTTGCTTTTTTATTCATTTAAAGAGTAAATTTTATTATTATGCCCACTTAATTTTCCAAGTGAATCACAAAACTGTCTTGGAACATGAGAACAGATTTGCATGAATCTAAACTGGAAAATGCACTTCAAGAATATACACACTGCAATCAGAAATGAGTATTTACTCCACACAATGAGACTAAGAATAGTCCAAACGAAAGCCTTCATAAATTTTGGGATGTAGGCACCAGATCTTCAGCATGAACTCTCTCCCCACAGGTTTGTTTCCATTGAATCATGTCTCATCACTAAAGAACCTTAGATTCCAATGTGTTTCATACTTCAAACAGAATGTAGTTTACACACAGCATTTGACACATTTTTATAAGTCTAATTTTCTCTAATAACTTTAAACTATCAAATGTAATAAAATAGTTGATGTGTAATTTTCCTATTGACTTATCTAAAGTATTAGTCTTACATAACTGAAAAAATAGAAAACTTTGATGTATAATTGTCCCACAAAAGGGTTAGTTTTCTTTGCTATACCACATATACCTAGTTTTTTTTCCCAAGTGAGTAGTTGCCCACAGCTTTAATGTTTTTCTTGATTAAATAACCTGAAGGCACTAAGCTGACCCAGCAAAAAGAAAAGCCAGAACTTTAAGCCTATATGTGTTACAAAGAGTACTGAAATAGTTAGCACAATTTTAAGTGTTTTACCAGATCACATCTATAAGGAAAACCCACAAAGAGTTCTACAACAGTAATAACAAGGACTGTTTTAAACCCACAGAAGCAAGGACTTTCCAACTGAGAATGAAGCACCACATTCAACCAGACCTAACACAGCAGGCATTCCAGAATATATGCTACCATAAGAACTACAAACACTCAAATCAGTCTTCAAGGAAAAAAAGAAGAGCAAGGATGAGGTATTTTAAGACATCTATTCTATTGTAGTACTGAGAATTTTTTTGCTGCTGCTGTTTCCAAAGTTTCAGAATAAATCACACAGTGTCAGATTGATCTTCAGAAGAGAACACTTACATAAGGAAACATTCCTGTTGACCTACAGTATTACAGTCTAGCACAAGGCAAAAGACAAACAATTCTCTAGTAGCAAGATCATTCAATCAGTCTCACTGCTCCCTCTTTTACACTAGAGAACAAATTAAATCTGTATGGACTTATCACAGACTCGTGTTCTTGCCCATCCTCCCCAACATATAAAAACATACTGATTACTATCAATTCTAGTTTTAGCCTCTGATTTCATTGTTGATGATGTTGTAGTGATACTACAAATAAAATTAAATAAAGCGTATACCTTATTTTGACAGATCTGATGGACTGATCTAACATGAGCTTCCTGTATCACTGCTGTGCTGCAGCCTACATTGAGGTCAAAAACTTCCAATGCTCGATTGCTGCCAGCTGTAAGTACAATATCTGTACAGTTCTGTGTTAAAGTTAAACTTGCCTAAAGGAACAAAAGCATATAGACAGATAAAAATACAGATAAACATATATATAAACTCTCTTGTATTTATTGCTCTATGAGCAATACCAAAAATCTTACAACACTAAAAATTTATGTCTAAGGATAAAGAAAACAACATCACAAAAAATTACAAGCTTTTTACTCCAATAGAAAAGGAGTAGTAAATCATCAAATGCTACTTACTTTAGCTGACGTCCATATCATTAAGTCCAAAGAACTACAAAGAAAATAAGAAATACAAAGGATACAAGAATAGAACTCATTTACTGCTGAAAGGCTGGTAATCTCCATTGCTGAAGTCATGGGAAATTTCTGTACCAATTTGCAAACACTCCTCTGTTTGTACCTACAAAGAATATCACCAAATGAATGCTAGTGTTAATGAAATTGGTTATGATTTGTAAACTCCCACTGGAACCACAAATCAAAATGCTTTCTTTCATTTTTTAAAATTTAAGCAACAGAACTTTTGCCTTATTGTTGAGCTCTGTTAAAAACTTGGTAACCAAACTCATTTGGATAAAAAAACCCCATGATATTCATATATAGAAGACTGATTTTCCAACAAATGAAACACTAAAATAATCCCATATGTACACCGAAAATGTTGAACAGATTATAGTCTGTCAAGTACCTATGTTCAGAAAGCAGATATACCTCTAGTTTCAGTGTAGCATTTAGTGCTCTGATGATAGGGCAATCAGGAAGAAAATGAGGAGAAAACAGTGAGAAAAGAATGAAAACAGTGAGGAAAGAATAATTTCCACTTAGACGTGAGGAGAATGAGGGACTGATCACACACTATCAGAGAAATTTTGCTTCCCAACATATACAAAACTCTTTAGGGTCCTGTGGGTTACCTACCAGCTCCATGCAGAGGTGGCAAACATGTGAAAACCTCTAAAATGGCTTCAGACTTTATTAGACAACACAAAACTGTGCTGTTATTCAATATAATTAGAACTTTGATTACTGAAATATATCCACATAGGCAGCATGGATCTATTCTTGTAGTAAACAGAAAACATAAGTCCATGGATATGTGGGGCAAGAAGAGTGTGATTTTCATAGAAGTCACCTTAGGAATACAGAGTTAATGACAACTGTATTGGGTCTGGTTGAGGTGGAGTTAGTTTTCTTCATAGTGGCTTGTATGGTGCTGTGTTTTAGACTCGAGATCAAAACAGCACTGATAACACACCAGGGTTTTAGTCATTGCTGGATACTGTCTGCACAGTGTTAAAATAATTCCTGCATGACAGTTAATATTATACTTGCATTTTAGCACGTCTGTCTAATGAAAGTGCAAAAGTACATGCATGACATGGTGTAAGAATCATTACTGTTTCTTTTCAACAATGCTAAAAGTTTGCAAAACTGAGATCATTTGACAAAAGCAATATGGTTGTCAGCCAGATCCGTTCAAAAGAAAAATGCTTAGTGATTTGGTTTTTGCCTTTCTTTCATTCTCTAACAATGATCTGCTGGTCTCTTCAGATGGACATCAGAACTACTTTAGCAGTAGACTGCTAAATAAATAAACTGCACTAGACTTCAAGAGCAAATTATTTATCTCTATTTTTGGGTAAATCTATCCAAGCTAACTTTAAATAAGCTGACTGATAAAATAGGTACAATCTAATGAAGGCAGTATGAAGTTTCCTCTGGTCCAATTTACCCTGCTGAAAGAGGCTGATTAAGACAGTTAAGTTTTTTCCCAAATGCAAGAACAATTGTTTGAATGGGCTGAAGTACCTTGCTTCTACACTGCAGGCTGTTACACAGCTAAATACCTCACAAGGCACGGTACAGGTAGAATTTCACATAGAAAGCAAATCAATGAACAGTAAACTGAGATTCATCAAACACAAGTTATGAGAAAACTGAACTAAAGTAAAAGAGGTGGGGAAAATAGAAGGGTGCCCATTATTAAAAAAAAAAAAAAGAGGAATTTTGCCACATTTAGCATATTTTTTACAGAATGTATTTACTACATGTCCTATATGTCTTCAATCTACAGTGCAGCTCATTGAAAATTCAGGCAGGTATTGTGGACACACTGAGCTGGACACTGTACATTCATTCTTGTCTCTTAGAAATTGAAGTTTATGTAGCAACATGGGTTACCTTTCTATTGGTTTATTAGTATCTCCATTAACTAAGAATTAACAAGTAAAACCAGGTAGGCAGATTATGGAAGAAAACTATTCCATAATTCTGTATGACCATATAACATTTCAGTGAAGTTCCACATAGCAGGTTCATGCCTCAATCCAGGAAAGCACTCCTATTACTAAACATATTTAAACTTGCACTTAGTATGTTTTTCTGTGCAGCAGCAAAATTACCAAGGAAATAGAGGAAGGAAATAGACCAGCTTTTCCCATCTAAGGATGCAGTCCAATGCTGTCTAATATCATCAACAGACAGGACATACCATTTACAATATCAACTAAGATTTCAGTGTTGTAGCCCTAATTTTTTTTGTTCTTCCATTCAAAACAAAGGTATTTTGGAAGTAACTTTTACCAGTTGTTCAGTTTTTTATCTTCTGTAATATTTTTGCCCCCTCAGATTACCTCACCCCACACACAGTCCCAGATCAAACTGTATGACTACTTTCACTGGTCTGTTAATGAAAAATGAACTCACCGTTTTAAGTCATCCTTGGTTGTGTCTAGATGGAAGCTTAATAGATGAAATTCAGCTCCACAGCACAGCAATATAAAAGTATCTATAAAATAAAACTGTGCAAAGCGTGCAGTCTTATGGAACTTCTCTTTACCCTGAAACATAAAGGAATTTATCAAGAACGGATTCAAACATACGTATTTTCTGTCTGAGATTCCTTGTGTTAAGGCAGAGCCTTCCTGTCATACTGATCATAGGCCAGGAGGCTACTGCTACATAGTGGCCCTGCTTATTTTTGACATCTATTACTCTCAAAAAAAAATATTTTGTTCTGCTTAAATTAGCTGGCAGTATATTTGTAGTCAATTGAATCTAATACACTCTAGCTTAATACTCTGAACTTCTCTTTGAACTGGGGAGGGGACTAAAGGCAAGCAGAGCTGAACCAATGAAAATACAAAATACAGACCAGACAATAAAATCAAAACTTTCAGACATGCCCACTAGGTTGTTTTTTTTTTTTTTTTAACAAGGTTGATTTTTCTTTTCCTAAGTGGTCATGAGAAAAACCTAATTTGAAGTCAATGGAGATCGCTCAGATCATTATATCAGCGGGAGTCACCACTCAATAGCTCTAGAAATAGATTTGTTCTACAAAGCTTTTAAAACAGAAGTAGATGAAAATGCAAAACAGTGTTCTCTGTGTCCAAATCAATGGAAGTTTCCAATTACCAGAATTAGGGCAGGTTCCTTATTGTAGACTGACCAGACTCTTAAAGTTCTGTCTTCTGATGCAGAAACTAACCACTTCCTGTCATGACTCCAGCCAACAGAGTTAACTGCACCATCATGACCTAATAAAAATAATAATGGAAATTATATAAAGCTCATCTCTTGCATTAATAAATTTCTCTAGAGTTACTTGTATTAATATAATTATGCACAACATTAAAATATATTCTAAGTATGGGTTTCAAATGGTTGGATTACTGGCAACAGTAAACCAGCTATTGACATTTTCTCCCACCAAAAAACCCATGAAAATATCTCAATAAACAGACAAAGATAATTCCAACCGTAATTTTTAAAAGTTACTGGGAGAGCACTCTCAAGAAATACCCTTGAAATTAAATTTAAGCAAATATTCAGTATTGGGAAAAAATCTGAGTATTATATTTATAATGAAGCTTTATATTAAACATGGTCTGGAAACCCCTTAAGACATCAAAATAATTGAAATACTGTTTTCTTTATTAACCTTTTATTCCTGAGCTAGCTATTTTTGTCAAAATAAAATGAGCATACCACTTCAATGGCTTGTTAAAAACAAGATTGCAATCTTACAAAGAAAATTTGAAAAGCCAGAAACAAAAGTCAAAAGCTAAAATTATTAATGTTATCTAGCATTATGTTGAAGCTGATAAAAAAGATCAAAAAAGAACATGCCAATCAAATTTTACAGACTTTGATGCATGTTATTGCAATTTGTCAGATGAAATCTGATGAATTTCATCTAGCCTTAAAACATTCAAAGTTCTTATGCTGCCCTCTTGTGCACATTTTATCTTTATTTAACAGAAGTTTTATATAAAAAAATAGTTTGCTTTAAATTACAGGAAGGCTATTAAATATATTGCAGCAATTGAGATACTTTATTTTGCGTTGCATATCTCTACAAAAAGTCTTATGAGATATTTTAATTCCCAGTTACCAAACAGCTGTAGAATGTTCACCAGAAAACTGCACAGGTACTGCACAAATACACATGTAAGTATTATTCTTATTTTGTTCATGACAGAAAGATTTATTTAAAGGCTTTGATTTTCTAAAAACACTTGGAAGCCTTGAATAATCTGCATATAAGAAAAAAGACCAACACACAAAACCAATCAAACAAAAAAAGAAAACCACAACAGAATATACAAAGCAGTTTTCCGAAGTATTAAGGAACCTGAGAAACTTTAGGAAAATCTGAGGTTTGGAAAATTGGAAGAGCCACAGAAAAAGCTTAAGAATCTCTGCTCTCCAGGCCCCACAATCCCAAAGTACAGTGAAGGAGATGCCAGCTGGCTTGAAAGAGCCCAGTAAAATTCAAAACAGGCATTACTCAGGGTTCCCCAGCCCTAGAGCACATTGAGAAGAAAAGCAGCTGGTTTTGTAAAGAGACTTCGGAAAGGCCATGTTAGCTGTAACCCTTTACAGCTGTTCAGCATTACCTGCACCTCACTGCAGGACACGGACGCCTGAAGAGTCACTGCTGAAGAAGAATGCAGTGCTACTTAAATCTGCAACTCAACCCTTCAGGGAACAAGACTGCATAAATTAGGCTAACAGCAAAACTGCTATTATACCATTCCTCTGCTGCTGCCTTATGACTTTTGATAAGCAGCAATATTCAGATGCTAATGCAGCCTTGAAACTGAAATTTTTTAGGACACAATTTCCATTTCTTGAAGAAAAAATTTTACATTGCCATTGATTACAACTCTAAGAATAATGCATCATGGTTTTTCATGAAAACACATATTATGACACTTATAAAACAAGAGCATCAAAAGTAGAAAGTAAACAGGTGACTGCATGGTAGTCTGAACAACACAGAAAAACAATGTGAATGAAGCAAACAGGCAACTAATGGTTTGTGGTTCCTAATCCCACGCATTACTTTACCTGGCACTTCAACATTTATGTTTCTTTTGGAAAGAACTACATAAATGTTAGAATGTGGTTTACATTGCTTTTCAGACTTGTGCATTATTAAAAAAAAAAAAAAAGACAAATTATTAAAGGCATCAATGAAATAAGTCAGTGAAAAATTCAAGAACTTGCTATTTTAGAAAAAAAAGGTCTCATTATTCTGTCTGCAAGGCATATTTTCATTAATTTCCTCTCACAAGAAGGATAATATCAGTAATGTTGCCTCCTTAATGTCACTTCTTGCACTAAATATAATGAAAATTATTCAAAATTAAAAGCTGTTTTCACAAATCAGTTTTCAGAGTTATTTACTTAGAAATAATTCCCTACAATATCTTTAAGTAGTCTGGTTTTAATACTTATTAGGGTCAGATAGTAAAAAACATTTATTTTCTATTATGAGTTTTCACAGAAAATGCATGCAGCAGGGTTGATTTAAAGTCATAACATTTACAGTTATTAAAAATTTAACAGATTGTTCCTGTATAAATTTAGACATAACCTGGTGTTTAAGACTCTTTTAAAAACATACATGTTTACACATGAATACACTTTTGTAGTTTTGGATTTCTCCTGAGGAATCCTCCTCTTTGTTTAAATGGTTATTCTCAAGAAGTCTGGAGTTGCAAAGCAAACACATCTTTTGCCAAGTTGTCACAGTCAATTTTTGGCTAATAAACTATCAGAATATACTGCTACAATATATACATGCATTATTATTGCAATATATTGTCTTTTTCTCTTTAATTATTGTAATACATATTATATATACATCATGGTGAAGATTTCTGTATACATCATCATAGATTGCTTCTTACCCCACAAAAAAAAAATGAGAAATGGGAACACCTGGCAGTCAGTTTCATTCTAGGACAAAATGAAGCAATCAGAAATTTTACATCTCAAATCATCAATACTCCCTCTTTCTTGTTATCAGGGTGATGTAAGTGGAATCCATGCCATTTTAGAGCAAACTCAACCATATAGTATATCTTTTTATAATATCATTCATAAATTTACCTGAAAAAACATCATGCACATCAGTGAGATTGGAATTGAATACCAGCACAGTTTTGTCAGCCAGGCCACAAGCCAGCCGCTCTCCATCCCCTAAAAAGGAGATAATTTAATGATTTACATCTGAAAGCAAAAAGGAGCCAATATGGTGCTTCTTTTAATCATAAAAAAATCATGTAGGCCACTACAACAAAACAAAACCCAGATATTAATTTCATACATTTAACATTATTTATTGACATTACAAATTAGTGTTGCAGAATTTGGTAGGATTTTGTAGGCAAATTCATTTCTTGTCCTGACATTCTCTAAATAACAAATCTTTAACTCAAAAAAAATCTGAAATTTTTGCTTAACTGGGCTTATTTAAGCCTGTGTGTACATGCATGGATGTGGCAGAGACAAAAAGAAAAAGAAAGGTGTTTCTTCCTCAAACTAAAAGATTTATACTTAAAACATACTAGTAAAACTCTCTAGAGAACAGAGATGTTTGGAATATATTTTAGCAAAGTGACTGATCACATCTAATTACTTTTATTTACTGAGGATAAAAGTTTTTCTTGTCCTCAAAACACAAATTTTTAAGTTTTGAAATATTTTGAAATATTTTGCCTTGCAGGGTGTACATTGGCATAGTTATATACATGGTAGAATGCTTGATTGCTAATCTAGGAAGTGCTTTCTGCTTAATCAGATTTACATTGGAACTGACTAAACCTATTGCAAGAGTCATTTATCCAAAGCAGTTAACAAAAATGCCTCTCTTTGGATCACACAGAAGAATTCTTTTTCTAATATTTCAATTTACAATAATTGAATAATATATAATAAATATGAGTATTTTTGAAACACAACTTCAGTATTTAATATACCCTAATGAAACTAAGGGTGTTAGAAAATAAATTCTTTAGTGAAAGAACTCTTAGTTTTCAAGTAGTAGTGAGAAAGTCAAAGAAAAAATTCAAAAGGAAACAAGACATAAAATCAGAAATAGAATCCTGTTGCATATGTAGTAACAGTTTGCATGGTTTTGCATGATAAAAAATTATGATCAAACAGTATGTGGTACTGCCAGAGTTTTCTCTTTTATCCACACTAAATCCCTGTCTTTAGAAACTATGCTACACAAATTTTGTATTTCTGCACACTGTCACAACTGCACTTTTTATAAAGCTTGTACTTACCAGAATATTGAACACAAAAAATTGGGGTTGGTTTACAAGTAACAGATATCTCTTTCTCATATTTGATTGGAGGATAACTTTCCAATGGATAGTCTTTATTTTTACTTCAAAGAAGGAAAAAAGAAAGAAACTATTACATCTTTATTTCAGTTATGAAATAAATGTGCTTTGGGAATTATTCCAAACATCTTTATATAAATATTTGCTGGAGAAAATATGTCAACTCCAATGTAAGAGCCAAACTCATTGTAAATTGTTATATTTGAACTACTCCTTCCAGTAAGAATTGTGAATTCACAAGATCAAGAACTAAAATTATTTTTTTGCCAGAAAATGTAAGTCACAAAAGCACTTAAAGAATCTAAATTCTACCTTGTTTACAAAGACCTTGTGCCAAAATGCAATATTAACTTAAAAAAAGCAATTTAAATAAGCAACCCACACGAAACTTAAAACACTAAGTAGCTTAACCTATATAAAACAGTGCCAAAACCAAAGTTGAAATTATCTCAAGTACTCATGTAAAGTCTTCCTATGTGTGCAAGGTACACAAAAACTTAGTCTTGAGCTATTAAATGGGTTTCTTAACACTTTACCAGCTCTTTTTAAATGAGAAAAATTATGGCACCAATCATTCTTTACTGTCATGTTTGTATAATATAAAGCAAAGAGTATATAATAGTAATGAGAAAAAATGTGTGCAATATCCCCATTTAACATTCCATATACATTAACATGAAAATGCCAGCTTTAGAAAAGCTTTTGTTCTTTGTGACCAGTGATAAAAAGTCCACTGGTCAGTTTGCACTATTACATATACTCTGTATAAACTCATTAGAGTAAGTTTGCATTAAATTTAGGTAACAAGATTTTAGGGGTGTATGAGGGACACGATCTGAAATCACTTCTCCCAGTGCCATATTCAGTTATTTTTTGGACTAGAACTGCAGGGACTCCGCTTCCAACTATATTTGGCACCTGTTCTTCCTACCAACGCAAATCTAAGAAAATAGATATGCATATTTTCTTTTATATGAAGCACTCAAATTTAATTCACAGTCTGATAAACCAAATCACTTGCTGCAGCAATACATTTTATATCAAATTTACCAAGCCTTAATTCTAGTGGCAACCTTTACTGAAAAGTTCCAACAACAGAAACATTTTTAATTTAATTTGTGTTAATTTGTTCCTCCGCTAACAGAGCCATTAGATGACTTACCATTTACAACTGGTCTTCCACTTTGATGCCTCTTTTTTTTTCAGGTTAGTATTTGGAGAAAACATGGTCATGCTACAAGAGAGAAAACATACACTCTTATAATGAAATGTTAAACTTTGCATAGGAGAAACAGCTTTTTTCAAACAAAAGCAACCTATTTCCACCTGTAGGTAATGTCACTAGATAAGAGAATGTACACTTTGATGAAAATATAAACGTCTAATATTCTAATGCCTGAGATTAGACCTTGATTTCTGTGAGTTATTTGTTGAATAGCACATTCTGAATGTCAAAATCCATACAAATAAAGTTCTCAGACAATACTTTCTGCAAGCTGAAAAAAACAAGAGTCCAGTCAGATTAAAGAACCTGGCCACTAAATAGGGATTTCAAAAAGAAGTTGGCCAATGACTAGAAGCTGTGAACGTTTTGGTTTACAATATGTTTTTAAAATTATTTCCTTTGATAATATCATTACTATTTTTCACAGGTGATTAGTTTCACAGTCATGAGCCTACATAATTATGTGAAAAAATATCACACACCAATAAGGCAGGGAAAGTAGTAATATTTCTACTCACTGTGGTGCTGCTGTATATCCTGATGACTTAATTTTATTATGGAAAACCAATGGTTTATCCTTCACTGTGTTCTTTACTCCTGTAGGGAAAGAATTAAATTTACTTAAAATGTTTTTATAACATTATATTTTTACTTTTAAAGTAGATATTAAGTATTTATATTGTGCAAAACTATTTCCTTATGTTACAAAACACAAACAACCAATCACCCTAAAATAATGATGACTGAGAAAAGGAAAGATATATGAACTGTTACATGGTACAACATCCCTCCTCGTACTTATATGAATAAGTAGAAACTTCTTTAAACTTTGAAGTAGCAAGAATACTGTTCTGAATCACTTTTTTCACCATTCATTTCAGTTAGAAAAGTGTTTTCTATCTTCCTCTGCTTGGACTTTGTATGCATTAGCTATAATGTATTCACAGCCTATATCTGGACTAAGGAATGGATCTAAAGATCATGAACAAGCTGCCTGGTGGGTTACCTAAAAGTGTTTGTGCTCCTGGATGGCTCAGACCATGGCTAATATCAGCATGCTCAGCTGTACTAGGAAGCCCAGTGGGCACCCCTCAGCTCCAAACTGAGTATTTCATATCAGCAGAAACAAACTAAACAAATAAACCTTTTAAAGGGGGAAAATTTGTTGATATTCCAAGGGAAAAAACCCAGATACATTGGGACACATTTACTTATGTTGAGGGTAGAAGTCCCATCAAATACCACTAACTATCCTTTCTCTTTATACAGTAATGAGGCACAAAAAGGCCGTTCCTGAGAAGCTCCCAGTAACACATGCCTGAAGAGACCAAAGGATTTCATTACAGTATTTATCCATCTGGTCATGGGATGTCAACAAAGGCAGCACACTTGTCAGTGCTAGGTGTCCAAGGCAGCCTGGAATTCTAGATAAAACTCTGTAGATATATTCTGAAAATACCATAAAACCTTAGAGATATAACCTTTGACAATTAACGAGCAAAATACATGCAAATGGTAAGGATTGTTGCTCATCAAAAGAAGCTACAAGTGCTTCAATGGTAACTGGACATCAGATCTCTTCTTTTAAGCAGTAGAATATTGAGACAAAAATTAACTTCCTAAACATCCAGTACTGGCAGAAGATTATTTAGAACAACAAAAATACACCAAAGCATCTGTTTGGTATATTGCATAATCAAAGTTAATAAAGAAATGACAATTTATACAGAAAAAATTACTGCATGCTATGGAAAAAGAATGGCTTACAAAAATTTAAAACTTCTACACTCTAACACTTAAAATTCACAGAAAATTCTCAGACAATAGTTTTTGAAAAAAGAAAAATACTTATAACCATAATTTTTAACTACGATTACATATGTATTATATGAAACATTAATAGAAGTCTAAAATTCTTCCTACTGAAGTGAAAATATAATGCAATATATATTTAAAACAAAAATTTACTTACTGATTGTATTAGGCACAAGCCAACTGGATTTCAGTTACTGTTATTAAAAATATAAGTTTATTAACTAATTTCAGGATTGGTTTATACTTACCAAGTGTTTTACTAGAAGGTCCTCTCATGTTCTTCTTTAAATTTTTACACAATGGAGAATTTGCCAATAAAGTACCCCTAAGTTATAAAATGAAGCACAAAAAAATTGATCAGTGCAATGAACAAAAATTTCAGATTAGAAAAAGGTGCCAAAACTAGTTTTTAATTATTTGTCTACATGTGCACGTACACATGCAACAGCAATGAAATTTTAATGAAAACAAGTTAGGCATAGCAAATCAGTTATCTCAGATATTCAGCAGCACAGACAAGCCTTGGCCCTGACTCAGTTCACAGACCATTGCTTTTACATGCTGGATTCCAGTTTTGTGAATATTAACTGATTATTTTATTTTAAGCATGGTAGTCTGCATTTTAGTGTATATTGCAGGGTTTTTTCCATCTTCAAAATGTCAGCATTTTCTCATAAATTATTTCTAGGGACATAAAGGACAAGAAAGTAACAACCAGCAGGGATTCACCAAGGGGAAGTCATGCTTGATCAGTTTGATAAACTTCTGTGATAAAACAAGTGGCTTGGCACATGAGGCAAGAGCTGTGGATATTGTCAACTTTGACTGCAGTAAGACTTTCCACACTGTCTCCCATAAGAACCTCACAGAGAAGCTGATCAGCTGTGGTCTGGATGAGCACACATTAAACTGGACTGGAAATCAGATTAACAACCAGGCCCAGACTGTGATGATCAAAGTCTAGTTGGAAAGTAGGAACTAGTGGAGTAACCTAGAGGTTATAACTCCATTCTATATGATTCCATGGATATAATAATTCCATTCAACATCTGCACTAATAATCTGGATAAGGTAGCAGAGTGACTCTCACCATGCTTATTGATGACTCAAAGCTGAGAGGAGTGTCTTAAAGAGCAGAAGGTTGTGTTGTCATCCAAGGAGACATTTATTGTCTGCATAAACGGGCTGACAGCAACCTTTTGAAGCTCAACAAGGTGAAAAGCTAAGTCTCTCAGCAGGGGATGAACAAGCCCATGCAGCAGTACAGGCTGTAAAGCAAACTCCAGAGCCAGGCTCTGTGCCCTAAACCCAGCAGCAGGACTGGAGGCAATACACAAAAATTGAAACACAGGATGTTGTCTCTCAACACCAGGAAACACTTATATACTGTGAAGGTGACTGAGCACTCGCACAGGCTACCCAGAGAGGTTGGGGCATCTCTCTCCATTGACATATTCTAAAGTTGTTTGGACATTGTGATAGGCAAATGACTCCAAGTGGCTCTGCTTGAGCAGGTGGTTGGACAAGATGACATGAAGAGGTGCCTTCCAAATTCAACTATTCTGTGAGTTCCCCCTCACAATACAACTAAAGCATGATAAGAAAAGATGCAAAATCAAACTATGTCAACAAGCAGCACTGTAGAAAACCATATGATACACTGTAGTGCCAGATAAAAAAAATCTATCATCGAACATGGAGAGAAAACATTTAATAATTCTGTACCTGGCAATGACTGACAGACTTTTCTCATTCTCACATGGGAGAAAATCACTGTGCTGAGTTCTCACTAATGCCGGAAGCTTAACTTCCAACACAGCAATCATATCTTCAAACATCGAGGCAATCAAGCATAAAACCTGCAGCAACCACCATAAGTTAACACCCCATTTACTTAATATAATTTAAGCTCAAAATATAATGCATTTATAATGAAAAGTAAAATCAATTTCTGAAATTTATAAAAATTAATCAAAAATATCCATGGGCTGTAATCTCTGTATTTTCCCCCCCTCTACGCAGCCCCCCCGAATAATCCGACTTTCCCAGAGATATGGGGCTATGAGGGGAGGAATACCAGGAGAGGGAAAGGTATTCAAAAGAGGCTCTTACGCCAAGGGTGTTGGAACAGCTCTCTTTATTCTGTGGTGTCCATGGGAGAGTGGGGCAAAAAAGAGAGAGCAGGAAGTTTTAGGGGTCTATATAGGTTTTGGACAGGGTGGGCTTGCCTGGCTCTCCGCCAACCCCGTTGGGGCAGGAAGGAGGATCCAGGGGTTATCTTGATCAGAGCCACAGGGTCCCGGGGAAAGGGGGGCAAAAGGGGTGTCCATGAGCTCACCGTAACAATGTGCTTAATCGTGAAGAGCATTAAGTGGTAGAGTGTTTAAAGCTATCCTTCAAAAATATGCCAATATTGCTTAAATGTGTTTTAACAAACTTACATACATAACAGTGACAGAAATTCCAACACCACCTACACTAGAGACAATCCTGCAATAAGAGTTGTGAGAAAAGAAGCACACATGGAAGAAAGACTGGCTTCAGCAACATGATGAGAACATGCTAAGAGCTGAATTTAAACAAAATCCACCTCTAAAGCAAAAGACTTCTATGTTAAATATGTAGCCTAGATTGAGCTTACATCTGTAGGAAAACTGCAAAACCAAAAATAGAGTACACAGATAAGAATACCTTCCATTTCCTTAAATTCACTTTTGGTGGCTTTCAACAGGAATTTTCTCACAACCTGTTGGGATCCATCCCCAAACAGGCCACCAATTGTTAGCATCAGTGCTTGGCACCAATCAATGGTGGATGGAAACTGACTGTCACTGTTATGTTTATTATCTTGCTGTAAGACTTTCATACTTTCTCTCTGTGGGTTCCCACAAGCAGCTCCTCACAGCACTGACTCCTTTTCTTTCTTCCACACAGCTGCCTGACTTCTCTTCGTCTCTATCACAACCAACTGACCCTTTCTGTCCCTAGCAGCACATACAAACACTTACTGTCCCTAAGATGAACACCTGACCCTTTCTGTCTCTAACACAACCACATGACCCTTACTCCTCACAGCAGCACAGCCAACAGACTCCAACCCTCCACCAGCTACCCCAGGCTTTTATAACACCCATCCTTATTGGACCATCCTTATTGGACACAGCTGTGACGTGTTAAAGGCAAGGCTGTTCCTACTCTTTGGTAATTTGTACAGCTGCAACTCCTCAGGGGTAAGATTGCCTTCAGCACTATCTCTGTTCTCCAACAATCCATCCTCTCACAACATCCCAAACAGCTTTGACAGATCCTTTAGAAGGATTTAGAAGTAGCACATCCTAACTTTTTTTTGAGAAACATATATTTTTTTTCCTCTTAAAAGATTTGCTCTGCTTCTTCAGTGGTCATTCTTGACATTCAAGGTACATCCTGAACACTGTAACAATTCACCTTTTCCTTATTAATCACTTTGGATTGTATATAACCTGTGAGAGCTTCAAACGAGCAGATTCCATAATGAAGAATCAACCCTCTTCAAAGAAATTACTGTGCAAGTCACATTAAATAATACATATCTGCACTAATCTGTTAGCAAAATGTGCAAATATTTATTGAAAACAACTGTAACTGTTAAAATTTATTAAAGCAATTTTTACTGTATACTCACCTTTCCATTAGCTGCCTTCCTTGTTAATGCACATGATCTGGCTATCCGAATGCTGAGGTCACTGTAATCTTTACCAAAGAAGAACAAAATAATACCTGCATTTCACAAGGAAAAAACCTAACTCTAAGACAACACAAAAAAATCACTCATACTAATTTAACATGACCCTAATCCACTGTTTTCAGAGTATATCATTCTATTTTACCCTCAAATTTTAATGAAGCAGAATAAGATTATTTTTATTTAACACTTATGAACTGCAAAATTGAATAAAAATTAACTGCTAGTCACTACACAGATCTAGCACCAAGGTGTCTTCTGAGAAAAGTCACCAGGGCCAGGAAAATATACACAAACTATTAGGAAAAAAAACATTTTTAAAAACATTTGGTTTCTATTGTATTCTGCTATTTCACAACCTAATTCTTACATTATTTATGTCAGGCAACAAAAGCAATCACAATATAATAATATATCTTTTAAGCATACCTCTGTAAGATAAAACAGCTTCTAATTCAAAGTTTGCCAAATTAATTATTAACAAGCCAGTGGAGGTTCCTATCCAAAAATAGCTAGTATTCTGGGAAGAATATCTATTAAAACAAGGAGAAAAATATCTCTGAGTAGGATAAAACAGCTTTTCTTACTGCCATACAACAAACAGAAATCGAGTTTTTTAATGCTTATTGCTCAGTCCCAGTACAACAATAATAAAGCACGCACAGAGAAAATATATTAAATTTAAACCTTTTTTCCCAAATCTGTAGCTCAAAGTTTCAAGCAAAATTGGTGAAGTTCTGAAAACTAAGAGCAGAACACAATCCTTGACTTCATGTAAGTGCTTCATGGCACATCTAAAACTGCACAGGAAATACTTTTCTTCAAAAAATTACTGTGGTTTTTAAGAGTTGGGAGATGATAAAAGCATCATATACACAAATTCAAACCAAGCGGTAAATCTACTCATAGTTTACTTTAACCACTCTTATATGAACACCCAAAACACAGGAAATTCAATGTATGTTTTTACACAAATCAAGTACAAGAGAAAAGCCAGTACAACTGAAGGGAAAAAAACCAAGGCAAGTCTGGAATGTCTGGCTCAGCCTGTTCTTAGTGGCAGCACTATTGCAGTTGGGTAATGAAATCCAGCTTCTGCAAGCACCACAGAGTAAAGCAATGGGTTTGTTAATTTCAGTTAACCGCCTCACAGAAGAAATATATTATCAAGCACACGATAATTGTAACAAAATAGCAAGCAGTTGTCATTCTCAAAAAACCTAAAAAAATGTTGATGCCCCAATAAATAAAAATTGGCATCAACATTTTAATAAATTTTCTAAATAGGAGTCAGTAGGCTTATTAGTTTGATTTAAAATCAGACCACAGAGTTGAAGGATATGAAAAATATGATGCTGTAACTTGGTATGAAAAAAATCCCTGTAGTGGCTTAGTACTATTTTTATCCCCCCCCAAAAAACAAACAAACAAACAATCAAACAAAAACACAAACAAAAAAAAAAAAAAGACCAAAAAACCCCCAAACCCTAAATGTAGTCAAATATGTTAAGAAGCAGACTGGAAAAGACAGTTTCATTTCTGGTTTGTGATACTTTTAACATGATGTGAATAATTTTATTTGTGGTTTGCACTACTTTCATTACGACAGTAACAGACTGATTTAATTTGCAAATTCTTTGAATTATGTATAAAGAAGTGTCACTATCAAGTTATTACAAACACCATAAAGTGATATATCCAGCAAGTTTAACTCACTCCAACTTTATAATAATAAAATCCATTGTGATGAGATTGCTCAATGTAAAAAAGCTTAGGAAAGTGGGAGATGCCTAATTTTGGACATCAGTGTTCCAAAATTGTTTCATTGTTGCTTTTCATTGCAGACAGGTATAGCAGTGTATCAGGGATTGCTCAATTCAGACAAATCTGAAGCACTTGCTAAAACCAATACACTGCAGACAAATATGAAGCACTTGCTAAAACAAATACACTGTCTTTAAAAAATAAATAGAAAAAAAAATTTATAAACACAAAACTCTCAACACAAAATATAATAGAACTGAATTAATAGTAAGAATTTAATGGCCATGGTTGTCTATAAGCAGAACAAAACCTTCAGCTGCAATGTGATAGCTGATATAATAGACCTTAGATGGAGTCTGTGAAGCAGTAACAGGTGGGTATGGAAAAGTGATTTTATCTCAAATCAGAAAATTATTTCAAATAATCCATTACTGTGTATCTATTTCAGGCAACCATGTCCCAAAAGGTGATTAAAAAATAAATGAGACTGAGTTTCATAAGTTTTCAAAATCAAATATTAAAAACATTATACAAACCATGCCTTCTACAAGGTACAAACTATTTTATCCAGAAGTGCAGAAGTAACTTGTTCATGAGCTGTAATTTGCTGTCCCAGGAGGGAACACCATAGTAGCTGGCACTGGACTAACAGAGTAAAAAACATATGAAAAGCCTGCATATGCAAAGAGGGTAATTCCGGCTAAAGGTAAAATTGAACAACTTCACTAGGGATATGATGGGTTCTTTATTGCCATAAAATTTGTCATCTTCAAAGATTTGCTGCTGTTCAAATCAAACTTAGAGTTGTGATGAAGGCAAAGCTTTGATACTTCGAGAGTGGTATTATACAAGCAATATGACAGACAGTGGTAATTCATCATATGACCTTCAAGTACTGCCACTGCATTAAAATATATCTGAGATGTGAATCTTAAAAATCACCACTTCCTTCCTCTCAGTGGTGGTACTTCTAAATATGCAGGCATCATGAAAATAACAATGAATAATTACTTAAGATAAAGACAACCAAAATTGTCCAGGACTGCTGGATATTTTTCTTCTTCGTTTATCAAAAGTTATTTATATATCTAACGAGATTAATCAATTCCATCTGAATAACCCACGACATAGCAAAGGTTAGGACAAGAGTTTTCTAAAACATGGTGTGGCTGAGAAATTTGCACAAGTGATAATCATAAATTACAACACAAATAGGTTGTTATTTGAGACAGTTCTTGTGGGAGTGTCCTGAACAAATCTCCAGGTGCCTGATAATAAACATTTCTTCAGGAAAGAAATGCAATGCAATGATTAATTCTACTGGCTAACCAATTCCATGGGAATGAGTAAAAGCATCATATTCTGAAACATCTGTCCCTCTGACAGAAGTTTGACTGGAGCAGGTTATGTAGTTCAAAAATTATTTAAATTTGGAAGACAAATTGATACAGTCACACAGTGGCTGCATCACATATTGCTTTAGGAAAGCAAATGCAAAATAAATTTGATTTACCAATTACTTTTTAACTCCTCTAATTAGCTGGTATCAATAAATGTTACAATGGATAGTCTCAATGACATTTTTATATAATTATTTTTCAGAATAAAACCCAGTTTTAATTTTGTATCAGCTTGTGTACATTATCTTCCTAAGAGTAGGCCACTAAAGCTTGCTAATCTCTAAAAGCATTATTTGATTTTCCTATTGCCTTTTTCAAAAAATACAAGTTTTCAGTGAAAATAATCCAAGCATAAATAGGAACTCCATGAAATACATTTGACTCAAATACTAAGTTATATTTAAAGGACTTACGTGTTTTCCTCATTATGGAAACATACAAAAAAGTCACAATGTTCAATTAAGAGGATAGGCAATGATGTTTCCACTGATCCTTCTGGTCTCATGTCTGTTTTGCAAAGCTTGGAATTATTTTGCCCTTCACCTAAGAAAGTCAACAATATCAACTATCAAAATACTATGAAATAAGGGAAACAGACAGGATTCAAGAGATAATTTGTAGTAGTCATGAAAAACTAAGACCACACTCAAGAAACTTCTATTTTGAAAGATGGATATTTCCTAGGAGCCAGTTTTGCTCATTATTACATGAGGTTTTTCCACATATCTAGAGACAAAATCCAAAGATCCTACTTACGAACTGAAAACAAGTTTGCATATTTTACGTGTTTTCATATCAAGAAATGACACTGAAAGTCATATTCCAAGAATCCTTAAATATGCTGAGTATCTTTCCACTTAGCCTGAAAATTCTCTTGACACTAAAGCTACAACATAATCCAAAAGCAAGATGAAAATCCACCTCAGTTCCCTGTTCCCAAGGAGTCTCCAATCCATTCTGTTTGTGTAATTCACACTCAGGAACTACTAGCATCAAATTCAGCATTAGACACAGACATTACATCATTCTCAAACATTGAAGTCAGATCCATAGATTTTAAATGACAACAAGAAATGTAGGAGTTTTTCTCCTTAGGTTAGGACTTCAGGATTATGGAAGCTGGACCACTAGGCAGGTAAGAATACAACAGTCATTGATCCAGAAAAAGAGCAAGCATGGGAAACCAGATTTCCTTTTCCCTAGGAAAGCCACAGCAGTGCTGAGGGGACATGGGTCTGTACCTCACCAGGGAGAGGGTGGCCTCCCATTGTACCCAGGCTGTCACCTACTCATGGCCATCCCAAGGCACTACAAGGGAATGATCAAACCAGTCTGATACCAGGGAATCACTGCTGGGTTACCAGGGCAGCCTATAAAGATTTATGTGTACTCTGTGTTATACCATTAGAAATATCACAGCCAGAGAAATATCATATTATGAAGGCACTGGTATAGATTAAAAAAAAAAAAAAAAAAAAAAAGGAACTTCAAAGGTAACTGAGAAATAGTACTCCATTTTGACAAGGTATTAATTTTTAGGCACTAGTTCTGTTCTCACTGAGGCCTTGGACAACGAATTCAGTAAAAACAAATACTTAATAGTGTACATAATGCAATATTTCATGAACAAATGCACTGGCCAAGAATTTAGAATTTATTACATACATACATGCATAATTCCTTCCAGATACACCAATACCCAACTACATATCAGCTTCAATAAGAATTCCATGCCACAGTCTAAGACTCATAAGTCTGTCACTTACGATAAATTATCATGGTAAAAAAAGCACACAATCAGTAGCCAGTAACAACTGGGCTATACCATAAACAGCATTCTAGGAGCATTGTGCTACCTATCTCTTTGCCAGATTTCCACACTTTCTTACAGAATTTCTCTTGTTCTTTCTTTAAGTCAATATGTGCTATGCAACGGTAATTATGTTCACTGATTACACTGAAGATCCAAAGCTGCAAGAAAAAGAAAAAGCTATTGCAATAACCTTTTGACACTAAAGATAAAGCTTACATGAATACAAACTAAAGATCCAACATTTAAAACTGTAGATGTAATTAGTGAGCTTTTGTATATGGCATCTCACCTTGGACAAGAACTCCAATTACATGTTGTTAAAGATGCTAAGACTGTTAAAGATAATCAAAGCAGCAATGATCAGTTTGAGCTGTACATCTAATTCTCGCATGTTTATGTGTTTTGAAAAAAAGCTTCTTATAGACTATTTCTCACAATTAAAAATCACAGGTGACATGCATGGAATTGCTCACTGGGTCATGTGCATGAATTTCATTTATACCTTTCTTGGTTTAGATACCACTACAGTTAAAGCTTTCATTTTCTCCAAAATTACTGAACAGTAACATTGAAGAAAAACATCTGGAAATTATCATGTAAATATATTCTTACCATTAGAGAGGCAGTGAAATGGATATTCACATTGACAACATTTTTATTAGAATTCCCACATGCTGAAATCATAACCTCTTCCATTTAATTGTCATGCATTTCTTTTTTTTGGCCAAAATAAGAGAATCCTATTTTTCACCTTTTTTCTCTTAAAACAGATATATTTATAGCCTCTCAGCTCTTCTTACATAATCACTGATTGTGCTCTTAAAAGTTTTCCTGGTTTTCAGGAAAAAATTCTGTATTTTAATAGAGGTCTTACTTACCATTTATGGTTTAAACTAAAAGCACTGAATTATGCTTATTAAAATAACTCTTTTAACAATTCAAAAAAAATAGGCAGTTTGTGAACCTTTTTTATAGACAGAAACATCAATAATAGTTGACTCTTGACACAGAGACTGAGTTTAATGAACAATTCTTACCTGTCCCTCAGTACATCCAGTGATAATCTGTTTGTTTTCTTCATCAATTAACAGACTTAGCAAAGGAAATGCTGCTCACAAAAGAAAGATAAAAGCATTTCTAGAGTAGACACAAATCTGATATTTAATTAAAATACATGATTCAAATTTGAATTTTCTTATTTATAAAGAGAGGGGGAAAAAGCCCTTACTGCAGCTCTCATGGTTGTGTGCCTCAGCCTTTGTGCTGCTGAGGGCTTTCTGTTTGCAGCTCTCTGGATTGCCCATCACTTAAACTGCCATGGCAGTGGTTTCCTGCACCTGTTACCCAAGCTGCTGTGATATGGTTTGCAGACTTGTTTATGAAAGTACACTAAAACTATACATTGGGAAGCAGACTTTAAAGGAAAAGGTATTTACTGTTGGCTTTAAAGGATAGTATGTTTACTGCTACCTTGTCTACAAGTATTATTTTCACTAAATCAACCCAAACTAAATAATAATCATAGATTATTATTTAGAGATAGGAAGTTTTGGCTATACAAAAATACATTTAAAAATAGAAAAATTACCTGTTATTATTCCTGACTGATATATTAACTGACTGGTAGAATAGTCCCACACCTTGTGATAAAAAAAAAATTAAAAAGATATAAAGATAGGTATCTACTTAAATATCTATGGAAAACATAATTTTGACAGCCATCACATAGTGAAAACAGAGCAAAACAGTCACTAAAAGTTATATTCTTAAGAAATATTTTCCTTTTCAGCACCTGTTTCCATTTATGAAGGGTTTTGTCCAACTGATAATCATCCCTGGTGGAAAAGGGCAAACTCACATGATATGGATACATAAAGTATCAATTTTTCTTAGGTTGATCTTTCAGTGTTTTTAGCTAAATTTATGAAAAGGCATGAGGAGAGGAGAGGAGAGGAGAGGAGAGGAGAGGAGAGGAGAGGAGAGGAGAGGAGAGGAGAGGAGAGGAGAGGAGAGGAGAGGAGAGGAGAGGAGAGGAGAGGAGAGGAGAGGAGAGGAGAGGAGAGGAGAGGAGAGGAGAGGAGAGGAGAGGAGAGGAGAGGAGAGGAGAGGAGAGGAGAGGAGAGGAGAGGAGAGGAGAGGAGAGGAGAGGAGAGGAGAGGAGAGGAGAGGAGAGGAGAGGAGAGGAGAGGAGAGGAGAGGAGAGGAGAGGAGAGGAGAGGAGAGGAGAGGAGAGGAGAGGAGAGGAGAGGAGAGGAGAGGAGAGGAGAGGAGAGGAGAGGAGAGGAGAGGAGAGGAGAGGAGAGGAGAGGAGAGGAGAGGAGAGGAGAGGAGAGGAGAGGAGAGGAGAGGAGAGGAGAGGAGAGGAGAGGAGAGGAGAGGAGAGGAGAGGAGAGGAGAGGAGAGGAGAGGAGAGGAGAGGAGAGGAGAGGAGAGGAGAGGAGAGGAGAGGAGAGGAGAGGAGAGGAGAGGAGAGGAGAGGAGAGGAGAGGAGAGGAGAGGAGAGGAGAGGAGAGGAGAGGAGAGGAGAGGAGAGGAGAGGAGAGGAGTGCATACAGTAACCCAGTCCAATAATCCCAAAAAGGAAAATTCAAATTTATTTCAGCAGACTCAAAGGGTAATGTTTTCCTTCAGCTTAGCATACCTGAAACGCTTCAGTAACAGCCAAGTTGATCAAAATATATTATTTCTATTTGCCAGATGATAACAATCATTAAGTTAATACTTCAATGTCGAAAGTTTTGAATATACAAAACCTGTATTTTTCTTTTTAAAAAGAGCAATTAATTTTTGTTATAATTTCCCAAGCAATTTGAAGAACAATAGTCTTATATGCAAAAGTTTAAGATATTTTTTACTTAATCTTCAGAGTATATTTCAAGGGGAATAAATAAGAATAGTTCACATATTCACTACATTTTTTTTTTTTGAAGTTCATCTTTACAATTTCCTTGCCTTAAAGGTTCTGTCTTCTGACACTGATATGAGCATACTTTTCTCCCATGTGCAAAATTCAGCAGCAGTCACCGGAGCCACGTGTCCATGCATTTCAGCTAGTATAGCTTCATTCTGTGATTAATCAAGTCAAAAATAAAAAACAAAATAGATTTCAACATAAAATTGACAGTTAAGTGTTTTAATAATTAATAACTCTTGCTAAGCATTGTCAAATTTATTTTCAAAGTATAAGTCAGTAAGATTTTTATTGAAACTGAAGTTCTGTATACCATCCTGCTGGCAAAGCCACTACACATTACTTTTGCTTCTTCAGACTGAATGATACAGGAAGAGTTTTTCAGATGACAGAATATTTTCCACTTTTAAGTTATTGAGATACCGTTTCATTTCAACTCTTTAAACATAGCCTTCTATCTGATATATGATGTATTATCAAGTGCCAGTTCCTACTCATTTTGTGACACAAATGAATGTTTTTGCTTAATTTTACTAACATTTCTCTATCATAATTTTATTTTAAAGTGATTAAGTAAAAGAAATACCAGTACCATGGCTACAAACAATGCTATCTCACCTTTGCACTTAACATGTAGATCTGATTTCCAGCACATACTGCCACTTGTTGATCATCTGGACTAAATCTTACATGAAGCACCATTCCCAAAAGAGTTCCTATAACAATTCCTCGAGGTGTAAACCCTGCAGCAATTGTATTGTTAGTGAGACTCAATGAAATATAAAAATCTAGTGCAGTGAGATTCTTAGAAAATTTGCATAGCAATTACTAACCACAAAGCTGTCCCAGTTTCTGTCAGGAATATGTACAGAAAAACACATTGTTTAAATACACCAGGGTATTGGAAAGAAAAGCATAGAACTATGGGCCACCAGAATTCCTCCATCTGCCCTGTTTCCTAGATATGATCTATCACTCCTTATGATAATAATAAATCCCATCAAATCACGCTTTCTTGCTTCAATTGAAGATTGCAAGGGAAAGGATTGTTGGAGTAGGATGATGTGCCCATGGAACCCACTACTGCCACGTTCATTTTGGAGTAAGAAATCCTAACTGAAGCCCAGCAAAACACAGCTTTGAAAAATACTTCTGCAAGAATATGCCAGTTGTTCAGCCAAAAAGTAGAGGATTTTTCTTCTCTGCTTTTAATTTTTCTGTAGGAAAACGCTGAAAGAGAAAGTACACCACTAAATATCATTATAGACTCAAATAAGACTAAATCTGAGAACAGGTCGTGTTTCTATCGTGTCTTCATTATTTCATTCTGGTCACCTCACTGGTTCAAGTAGATTGGTTTCTGCTGATCCCTATTTTATAATGCTGCCCTTAATGATGTAAGAATGGTTTGGATATGTCACTAAATTTTAGGATTTCATAGGAACGAATTATCTAGAATACAAGCATAACTACAGGTGTCCTTTCAGGCTTTCATATTAGATGCTGTGGAGTCTTTTTACAATTGATTAACAGGGCAAGATCACACAAAGAATTTCTTAACTACTTTGACAAAGTTTGTAAGAAATAATATGAGAAAACATGCCAAGAATGTGCAGAGGACAGTCTATGGAGACAAAGTCTCTATAGTATCTGCTGAAGAGTCCATAGATGGAGAGAAAATGAAAAAATCACGCAGCAGACAATCTGGGTGCCAAATGCCTTTGTATCAAAACTACACATACTCTTTACCTCTCTACTGCTTTCTATACCTATCTTCCAGTTTTATTTCCTCCAAATTCACAGTCCCATTTTATTTCCAGTTCCTCAAATACCCTTTGGTTCTCTGTGTTACTCTTACATGGTTTAAAATTTAATAGTTAACTTTTTTTTATAACATTGATAATGTTAATATTTTCTTTACAACATTGGTTTCATAGTATATAGATTTACAAATTCAAAAGAGAGCAGAGTGCAAGAGAACTCCCTCACATTAAATCATTGACAAATCTCTAATTACAGGTAACAAGGAGGAAACTTTTAATAGTGTGGTACAATGCCATGCAACTTAAAATATTGTCACTAAAAGGGGTCAGACTGCCACTGGGAATCCGGTGAATTATGACTCTGGGGATCTTGCTCTTTTTTTTGTTTGTTTTTTTTTTTTCTTTTATTATTCTTCTACTTTCCAATGAATTTAAGCTTGCAGAGAGGTTAGCACTGCTCCCTAGAATCTAATTGGTTGAGGCTCCAAACCAAGATGGTGGTCAGGACACTAAAATTCCTATTCTCTGTGTGTTATGTCACCACAATGCTCTTTCACTCATGCACTCTTCTCCCAAATCAGATACTTGCATTGGCCTCTCTTGCACACACACATGAAAACAATGTTCCAGAAGCAGAGGGAGAGGCAAAGCAGAATATGAAACCCTAGTTCCACAAGTATTCCAGAAAAGGAAGTACTTTGGTGTTGCATGTGTAATTATGCAGTACTGCTATGATTAATTTTTCTTCTGTCCGTTTTACTCCACAGTGGCAGAGCGTCACTACCTCTGCTGCGCTTTTTCTGTGTTTGCCCCGAGGTGGCCCGCCGGCGCTGGTTCCCCCACAGCACCTCGGCCAGCTCCCGCCCCAGCTCAGTGTGACAATGACAGGAGTGGCTGTGCTGCCGGCCTGGTTCAACTCGGCAGTGCCGGAGAAGAGCAAGAGAGAAACACAGCATTAATACGGCTGTTCACGCTGCTGAATCTGAGTGGCTGAGGCATGCTTCTCAGAAATAAAACAATCTCGCTATAGAAGGAGCAGTGGGAGAAAAGGAGGTGTAGGAGTGGCCTTCCAAGGTTGTTGTGGCTCAGAAACTGGCTGAACACTGGTCTGAGTGATTGGTGGTGAATGGCTGCCTTTGCATCTTTGCAAATATATATGACATTTTGCTTATATGTCATATATATTTGCTTATATATATGACACATATATATTATATAAAAAATACTGTACCTTCTTGCACTTTCTGTGTACATTCATCAAGATTCCACACTATCACACGTTCATGAGAGGCAGAGCAGACAAGAAGTGGATTGCTTTTACTTCCAAATGACAGTGCAGAAACTGAGTAATGATGCCCTGACAAATATAATGGCTGACAAATGTAGATAAAGAAGAGTTAAAGAAACAAACAAAGATTTTGAATAATATAAAGCTACAAGTGGAACAATAACTTATTTTTATTTACAACTTTAGAATAACCTAAACTACAATGTAGCTGTACTGGTTTGGCTGAGATAGAGTTAACTTTTTTCATAGCAGCTTGTGGGGCACAGTGCTTTGGATTTTGTGAAAAAAAACAGCAAAGATAACACAGCAATGTTTTGGCTGTTGCCAAATACTGTTTGCACAGCATTGAGGCCTTCTCTTTTTTCCCACTTTTTCTCAGTTTCCCCATCCTAATAACAAGCTGAAGATGCATAAGAACTTGGTAGGGGACACAGCTGGAACAAGTATTTCAGTTTGCTGAACTGGCAAAGGGATATTCCCTACCATATGATGTCATGCTCAGCAATAGAACTGGGATATTGCATGCAAGATGTTGAGGCCTGGGACATTGACTCTAAGGTGGCTGTTGCTCAAAGCCTGTACTGAGATTTCTCTGGTTGTTGGGCGTGGTGATTGCTTTGGTATAGCTTTTTTTCTTTCTCTTCCCTTCACTCATTAAACTACCTTTGTCTCTACCCGTGACTTCTCACTTTTTCCCATCCTATGCTCTCCCCTATCCTGCTGGGAAGGAGTCAGCAGGAGACTGGGTTTAGCTGCCAGCTAAGGCCAGCCCACCACAAGAGCTTATTTTATTCTTATCACAGTAAAATGTTCATAACAAATGTTCATTTCCAGAATGGAAGTGAAACCTGACACTTCCACATTACGCTCAAGTATTTCATTTATAAATTAGTTTAAAGTAGCAGCCTACGAAGGGCTCTATTCTAGCTTTACCTGAGCAGTGGCTGCGTTCCAGACACACAACTCATTGCGACTGACAGGGAAAGCACAGTGCTGGTGACTGCATGCCAGCTGAAAGAGCGGCTCCGGCACTTTGCCTTTGAACACGCGTTTTTCGCAGACCACGTCAGCACCGCGGCTTCTTCCAGCGCCGCAGCGGGCCCCGGCGCCCTCCATCCTGCGAGCGGCCCCGCGGCGGAGCCGGACCACCGGGGCCGCCTTCCCCGCGGCTGCGTCCTGACCGCGGGGCCCGCGGGTCACGGCCCCGCGCGGGGAGGCGGAGAGCCCCAGCCCCAGCCCCGGCCCCGGCCCCGGCCCCGGCCCCAGCCCCAGCCCCGGCCCCAGCGCCGGCCCGTTGCCGGGGCAGCGCCGCCGCTGACGGGAGGCCGGGCGGGACAGACCTCGGTCACCCGCAGAGCGCGGCCGGCCCGCGGCGGCAGCGCTGTCCCCTCAGCTGGGCAACGGGCCCTGCCACCGGCTGCCTGCTGGCTCTCCACAGCCGTGCCTGGGCTGCACAGAAAGCAGCAAGGCCAGAAGGTCCAGGAGTGCCCCACTCGTGTCCCACTTGTGTGACACCAGCTGGAGCACTGCACTCAGCGCTGGGGACCCCAGGACAACACAGACATTGGAGCGGGACCTTAAGGAAGGAAGGGGTGAACATCTCTCCTGTAAAGACAATAAGAGAGATTTGGGTTCTTCACAGAATCACAAAGTCAGAATGGGCCAGATTGGAAGAGACCATGGTGCATCATCTGAGTCAGCCTCCCTGCTCAAGCAGAGTCATTCTAAAGCACATGGCACAGGATTGCATCCAGACAATTCTTGAATATTTCCGTATCCATATCTTGAGAGAAACTCCACAACCTCTCTGGGTAATCTGTTCCAGTGGATGGTCACCTGGATGATTCTTCCTCATATTCAGGTGGAACTTTTTCAGCCTGGAAAAAAGGCTCTAGGGACACCTTATAGTACCCTGTGAATATATAAAATAAGCATATAAGAAAGACAGAGAGAAACTTTTTGCCAAGACCTTTAGTGTCAGGATAAGGGGCAAAACCATTAAACTAAGAGGAGGTTGATTTGGATTGGACAGAGGGAGCATATTTTTTACAATGCAGGTGGTGAGGCACCAAGAAGAAAAACAAACCTATTTTCCCCAAGTTTGTGGATGATGCCAAATTGGAGGGAGCAATCAGAAACAGGGTGATGAGAATTTTGTGGAGTCCAACAAGAGTAAGTGGAATCCCACATCTGGCACAGAGTAACTCCATGCAAGATGAAATGCTGAAGGATGGTTCACTGGGAAGGGGTGCCTCAGAAAAGGATCCAGCCATCCTGCTGAACAAGCTGAATATGAGCCATGACAGTGCCCTTGCACCAGAGGCAGCTAACTGCATCCTGGGCTGTGTTAGTAATAGAGAGTAGCCAGCAAGTTGTGGGAATGATCCTTCCCCTCTATTTGGCTCCTGTAAGGCCACACCTGCAGTGCTGCATCCCGTTTTGGGGCTCTGGTACAAGAAGGATCCTGACATACTGGAGCAATTCTAGTGTAGAACAAGAAAGACGGTCAGGGAGCTGGAGAAAATTATGTACACAGAGAGGCTGAGAGAGCTGGGTCTCTTCAGCCTGGAGAAAAGACAGCTGAGACTTTATTGTTGCCTACAACTTACACAATTGGAGGATACAGGAAAGACAGAGAGACTTTTCTCAGAGGTACTCAGTGATAAATTGGATCCTGGGAAAATCCAATTAGGGTCACACCAAATCAGTATTTAATTTTTTAAAATATCATGACAATGGTTGAATATCAGAACAAGATTCTGAAGAGGTATTGTGGATGTTGATATCTGGTGTTTACCAGGAGTCCAATGGACATGGCCCTGAGCAACCTGATTTATTTAGAACAGTTTTGCACAGGAAGGTGGACCGGAGGAGACCAGAAGTCCCTTTCAACCTGAGTTATGATTTTTTAACCAAGTTTTCGATCTGCACCAACTTAAATCATTTTGATGCAGATCAGTCACTATCAACCTCAACTGCTTTTCAAACATATATTTTCTACAGGAATGTCTTAATTGTGTCTGTCTGTAATTAACACTACAAGCATTTTTGCCCTATATAAGCATCTAATATATTATCACTCACAAGGTAGTCTCCCTGTGCCTGTTAGTTTTGCCTGGAGAAAGTACCAGTCAAAACTCCCTTTAGTGTGTCCATGTGAATTTGAATAAAGCCACTGTATTGAGAACCAGCTGCACAGAGGCAACTCAGTGCACTGCACATGGCACTATTTTTCTGAACTGTGACTCATGGCTGGGAATACTAGAGAAAATTTTATTGTTAATATACTGGTGACAATTTTCATGAGCGATACAGTCATAAATGTGTTACGACAGTCTAGTCCTTGGTAAAGAAAAATAAATGCTGACACAGCAAAAAAGGTGTTGTTCTGACATGCAAACAACCCCTGGGAATCTTAAAGAACTTGTTCTGAAACATGTTGTGTCTCTGTAACTGCTTCTAGGCAGTTAAGTACTCTTTTTTACAATTTTCACCTGACTTTATTGTCACCTTTCAATGTTTGTACCTACTATACATTCAACAATCTACTGTCCATAACAACTAGTAGCAATCCAAAGTATCAGAGATCTTGGACTGATTTCTTGACTGATCATTATTGACATGTAAACGTGCAATAAGAATTTTATAGCTCACCACATTCCCATGAAACACCTCTGGACAATGTCCCCTTTCTATGCAATGCAATGCTAAAAGACCTTGGCTCCACATATTCCCACGCCTTGGGTACCCACCTATCTCAAATCACAGAATCACAGAACCAGTTAGGTTGGAAAAGACTTCTGAAATTGCTGAGTCCAACCTATGATTTAACACCACCATATCAACTAGGCCATGGCACTAAATGCCATATCCACCCTTTCATTATACAGTATATACTTTTTTTTTTCCCCAAGGGACAGTGACTCCAGCACCTCCCCGGGCAGCCCATTCCAGTGTCTAATCACCCTTTCTTGTGTAGAAATTTTCCTAGTGTCCAGCCTATACCTCCCACAGCAAATCTTGAGGCCATTTCCTCTTGTCCGGCCATTTGTTGCCTTGGAGAAAAGATCGACCCCAACCTGGCTACAGCCTCCTTCCACATGGTTGTGGAGATTGATAAGGTCTCCCCTGAGCCTCCTCTTCTCCAGGATAAATAACTCCAGCTCCCTCAGCTGCTCCCTACAGGACATGTGCTCCAGACCCTTCACCAGCTCCATTGCCCTTCTCTGGACTCACTCCAACACCTCTAGTTGAAATTGACATCTATGTGGAAAATGAAGGACTGCTGGAAATAACAGTTCCTTATCATATCATGCTTTTGTGTCCAACAGTTTATTTGTAGTGGTCTCAATACTCAGTCATAAGAAGAACTTTAAAAATGAGCTCTAGAAGCTATATTTTAATGTTTTAAGCAGAATAAAAGTCTTTATATGAACAAAACTGATTTCAAAAAAGCAAAAATTTATCAGAATCTGCATTCAGCAGTCTTATGCAGCCAGTTTGTTTAAGCTAGGAAGGAAGAGAACAAGTTACATGGATTTATGAAAATAGAGGGCTTTGAAGATAGAACATTAACTCAGCACGGGGCCCTTGGACATACACAGGCTCTCTTGAAACTCTTAGTACACAAGGCACTCCATGCAGATTTTTCACTTTCAAACTTTCACTTTTGCTTATGATTTTAAGAGCTCAGCCAAGTTAACTGCTGAAATCATTGAGTATTCAAAAACAGTGTTGGGTTTATTTACTCTCTGTTGTACTGCTTTTCTGTTCTCTGACCTTAGGTCAGCTTTATGGCGACAGTTAAACAAACTGTCACTAACCCACGGAGGGACACCTGTCCTCCAGCAAACACCTCACATCCATCCTCAGTGCAGCTGAAGGACGGCTTCTCTAATTTCAGGCTTTCGCGGTGAGAAGTGCTCCTCACGGCGCAGGGAGCCCTTCCCGCTCCGCGCTCGGTGCCTCTCCGCGCCCTCCCAGGCCCGCCCCTCCGCTCGCCCGCCCATCCGCTCGCCCGCCCCTCCGCTCGCCCTCCGCGCTCTCGCGATACCGGGGCCGCGGGCGTGCCCGGGGCGGGGCGGGAGCGCCCGGCGGTACCGGCGGCGTTCGGGGGCGCCGTGGCGGCTCCGCCCGCCCTCCGCGACTCCGCCCGCGCCGCAGCGGGCCGGGCCGGGCCGGGCACACCGAGCGATTCCCGAGGCCCCAGGGGGAGCGGCGTTCCGCCCCGCGGGCCGGCTGCTCGGCGCCGGCCTCCCTCGGCCGCCGCGCTGCCCCGGGCCCGCCCCGGGGAGGGGCTTTGCCGCGGCGTCCCGGCCGCGCTGCCCTGCCGCACGTCCGCGGAGTCCCCGCTGCTCTTCCTCTCCGTGGCTGCGGCCTTGCCGGAGCCGGAGCCCCGCAGCAGGTCGGAGGTGAGCCGTGCCCCAGCCCCCGGCCGGCGGGGCGACGCTGTGCCCGACGCGGCCGCCCGGCGGGAGCGGCGCGGAGCCGCCCGCTTACCCCGGGGTCGCCACTGCCGGCCCCGGCGGAGGTCCCGCCTGCGGGGAGGCGGGGGCGAGCCGTGGCGGGCAGAGCTGCTCGTTCGTGGCTCTGTCCAAGGTCTCTTGGAATCGCTTATCCTCCCCCCGAGCGCTGTGCCAGCGCCACGACGCTTTCGTTCTTTCCTAGGTAACTTTAATTATTTTCTGGTCAGATATGGAGCTCCTCCTGTGGCTCTGCTCGGCTTTTTCATCACTACTTCGATGTACAAGCGACAGAGAGTCAGCTCCCTCCTACGGTCGAGACAAAAGACTGTTTTTTCCTGTGGCTGTTGAGGGAGTTCTGTCAGTCTGGCAGGTTCAGCGAATGCTGCACCTCGTTCTTTTATGCTGTCATTGCAGAATTGTGACCTTCCAGTAGAGAAGGCTCTGGGGCAGAAAACGTCGAACTACAGAAACAATTGGGCATTTTTTTCTCTTTTTTTCTCCCCTGGATCTGTTCAATTGTAGAACTTCTAACATTTAACTGACATCTCAGTGCAGGTAATACAGTTTGTTTTGATGCTAGCAGGGTACAAAACGAGTTACAGGCAGTTTTCTGGTTTCAGATAATTGCAGTGTCTTTATGGAAGGAATGAGGGTTTGAGAATCTTCCTCTTAAACATGAAGGTGTTCAGGCTTGTGGCTCCTGTGCTTTGCATGTCAAACTCAGTCAGCTGTATACTTTGGAAGCCTTCAGCAAGGTTTGGAAGTTGCTGCTTTGCACTGTGCTGCTGTTCAGAGGGCTGGAGTGTGGCAGGCGTGCTCAGGCTGCCCGACTGGGAGCGTGCAGCAAGGAGGGAATAGGCTGTAAGAGCCTTGATCTTGCAGCAGTCCTTTCCATCTTCCCCTTGTCCTGGTACCTTCAGCCTTATCTTTTGTATGCAAGTGCTGTAAAGAGCTGAGTGTTTGTACTGTAGCAAAATCTTCCGGAAAGTAAATGCATTTTTTTCAGGGCAAATGTGCCAAATTTGGTCCTAGAAACAAGCCATACATCAGGATCATAAATTAATGTATTACCTCATTAGATAATTTGGTTTTATTTCTAACTCCATCCCAATGCAAGCTGGAATGCCTACTGCTTCAAGTACACATCCAGATTTGCACCTTCACTGTCTTTTTAAGTTGAGAGGATGAGGATGGGAGAACAAATAGGATGCCCTAAGCACCTCATATAAAATTAAGCATCTTCAAGCATGCAAAAGCCTCCCTTTCCTTAACTAGTTTTGGGGGTTTTTTTTAAGTGAAGCCAAAATCGTTATTTGGTTTCATCCCTTCTGGGTATCTATCAAGTTTGGCATGCATACATGCATGCAGGTAGAATGAAACTAAAGTCTCTATGTCAGTTCTGTTGAAAGAATACTACCTCAATTCATTTCTATTTAACTTTTGGAAATTTAAGCCATTTTATTCCGACAATGTTCTGAATCTTAGCACTGGTTTCTGTGACGATTAAAAAATACAAGTTAATGAACACAATTGAAGTTAAATTTGTATGGACTAGAGAAGATTTATAAGAATTACCAAATTAAAAAAAAAATAGATTACTTCCAAGATACTAAAATTTGAATTTTGTTTTATATTCATAAGGTAGCACACAGACACAGGAAGAATCCAAATACAACTGAAGACCATGGCAACACACTGGAGAAGAATCCTGACAGTATTTGTGACAGCTCAAGTACTACTATTTGTGGTAAATGCCTTTGAGGAAGAGGACGTACCGGAGGAATGGATTCTTCTTCATGTTGTCCAAGGTCAGATTGGAGCAGGAAACTACAGCTATTTGAGACTAAATCATGAAGGAAAGATTGTTCTTCAGATGCGGAGTTTAAAAGGTGATGCAGACTTGTACGTGTCTGATGTGACACTTCACCCCAGCTTTGATGAGTACGAGCTACAGTCTGTGACCTGTGGCCAGGACATCGTCCACGTGCCTGCACACTTCCGCCGCCCTGTGGGAATAGGGATTTATGGCCACCCCTCTCACCTGGAAAGCGAGTTTGAAATGAAGGTGTACTATGATCGAACAGTTGTACAGTACCCGTTTGGTGAGGCTTCTTATAACCCTGAGGAGATGGAGGCAAACCAGAAATACTCACAGTCTACAGAAGACGAATCTCAGGATGAGGAGTCTGTTTTTTGGACTATACTTATTGGAATCTTGAAATTAATACTTGAAATCCTTTTTTAAATTGATACACACTGGACTTAAGTCACACTTCATCCTGTGAAATTGGTATGAATGACTTGCTGTAATACTTAATACTCACTATATTTCCTGAAGAAATATTCAGGTTACATTTCCTAAACCAGAAAGGAAGTGGGGAGAAAAAGCCATATTTAATTTTATATTGTAAATCCTCCCCAATATGTAAAATGAGCAGCCAGCACAGTATTTGCAGTGCTCTTCAGAGATCAGGGCTTAAAAATGAATGTATAGTTGGGATCTTGTTAAATTCACTTAAAATAGGTGCTTAGGAAAATCAATTCCAATTCAGTATTTTCTATTGTTTTTTATAAAGAAAAATGAATAAACTACTGCACTTCAGTCCCCTTCTCAATTTAGAGCATATTTAAAAATAAAACCTGCTTCTTTTCTGAGCAAACATCTCCAGTAAAACTGATCAGCAACGTGGTTTGTGTATTCAGGAAGTTGAGGAGCTTAGGGTGAAAGAAGGAGAAATCAATCACCTAAGGGTGATGGTCTGTATTTTGACTGTGTGCTCTACATCACATCAGCCATCTGTCAGAGGCTGGTCCAGTCACTCATCACCTCTACAAATCCATGACCCAAATCAAGTGCATGTTGCTTCATTGCTATTACTGCAGAGAGAGGGAGCCTTCAGCTGTTGTTACTTGTCAATATGACATTTTCATCTCATAAAAACCAACACAGGATATAGGTATCTCAAACTTGAGAGGTACTTTCTTACACTTCTCTTGATAGCTTTTTGTGATTGATTTTGTTTTTCAAGCACATATTTATGAATAAGTCATTAGCTTGCACAGAAAATTTCTGCTGAAAGGGATTTTCAGTGTATTGTTAGGTCATGTCATGCCCACTCTTCCTTAGAAGTTACTTTTACCAGGAATACTTTTTGCTTTGGTTGAGTATTTCAGAATAACCAGTTGCTATGCAAATAAAGTACATTAAATTGCTCTGTAATTTTCTTTTCACAGAGCTTACTGATAAGTGCACTGAAATAAACAAGTATGTGGCTATAATTTTATACAAATGCATGTATAATTTAAATTTGATTACTGAAAGACTTCTATTTTTCAAGTGGGAATTTGGCTTGCCTCTCTCAACACCTGACAGGACATTAGTAACTTGTATCACAAAGGAGTCACTATATAGACAAAGTTTATTTAGTAAAAAGAAAAAAAAAGTGGTATTGCTCCTCTTATAGAGTGGTTGATTAAATAGCACCAGAGTATCACTTTAATTTGTGCAGTTAAGTTTTGGACAGCAAGTTTTTAGGACTTTCTTAGCCCTCCTTGCTGTTTTTTCCCCTTCTTCCTCCTCTTCTGGGTACAGGAGGGTCTTTCTGACAACAATCACAAATCCAGCGACCTAAGAAAAGAAAGTTATCAATTATTGGGAAACTGAGTTGGTTACTCTCTTGTCTATTTAGGCAGCCCTTCACCTGTCTGGTAGGTGCTTATCTATTTGCGATATTTCCTTTAATGCGAACAACCAATGCTTTTAAAATTGAGCATCTTTTCTATAAAGCAGTATACACAATTCACACTCATTATGTGTAACCACTGGCTACACCAATCTTCATGGACCTCAAGAATGCCAGCACTACAAGGAGGTGGTTATTAGGTAAGAGCTTTACAAACAATGCTCGAGTTTGCCAGTCATATTTTCAGATGAAAAACTATAGTTCAAGGTCATGAAGTTACGCAGAGCAGAAATGAATGGCAGTTGGGGAAGCATTTAACTTTTTATTACAACAGCTGGAATCAAAGGCTGTTTTGGTAATTTTGTAGTTTTGTAGACATATAATCTATTTTGAGTGTATTCTTAGGTCAGCCTTAAAGTGAAATCAGCCACAGAACCTGTGCAAAAGTGACACTAGCTCCAGTGCTTCCCAAAATGGGGCAGTACAGTGCCCCAGGGCACTTAAGTACTGTCCAGGGAATACTGCCACTGAATACCTATTCATGAACTTACCATGGACTTAGAAATACATGTAAAGCAACAGTACCACCTGTTATTTTCTTTCTACTGCCCTGAGTTGGCCACATGAGTGACTGGCAATTTAAAGCTATTGGCTTGTCTGCCTACCTATGGAGGTACTTCTGTTGCAGTTTTGATGTTTAAGAATAAAAAAGGGAATGAAAGGGTTTAAAGAGATATTTATAAATATTAAATTGAGACAACTATTTCATTTAAAAGCTAAACCAGCACAATTAATGGGAAAGCTACACTCTAGCAATATGCAGCAATACAGTTTCTTTTACAGATTTCTTCAATGAAAAGGGGTAATTATTGTCAGTATTCAGTGGATATGGAAAAAACATAGTTCTGAGTGAGCCTGATTGGATTATGCTGTAAAAGCCAATCATATTTCCTACAGAGGAATTGCAAGATTTAACTGTGCACAACCAAATATATAGAAATAAAGCTGAGTAAAAAAATCAGGTCCTATAGTGTGAATGCTTTCCTATAGTGTTTCTTACTCTTACCCTTCACACTTGTTTTAAACTATTCTTTCAAAAGAGTGTGTATTCATTCATTAGTTCACATATAAGTGGGAAGGGAACAAGTAACTCTTACTTTATTACCTGAAGGGATAGCATCGAGCCCCACACAAAAAGTGTGATAACCACGGTCACATACATCACAGAACATCATTTCTTCTTCATGGTGAGGCTGCCCACATATAATGCACGTTTTGCACTCCATACATTGCCAAGGGTAAGTCTTAATCATAGCAACAAGCTCCGGGGTCATGTCAAGGCAAGAAGGGTGGCCTAGATTAAAACCAGTATTATTACTTTAAGGCCTGAAATGAAATTTAAAATTAGTTAGACTGTGTGCTTTTACCAAACATGAAGCGTAGCTCACCTTCTGGTGAGATCCCAGAGCGTGAGCACAGAGAACACAAAAGAGAGATGGGGTTGTAACAAAGGACAGAAAAGGCAACTGAATTCTTGCTACACATGGAGTATACTAAATATGTCCACAAACAGATCTGGATCCTTAGGAATCCACTTAGTGGATGCAGATACTCACCACTGTTGTCACACTGGGAGCAATGTATAAGAGCTTCAGGTTTTCCTTTCTTGTTGGACTCCTTACCCTTCAGACAAATTCCACATATAGCATTTGGAATGACCTTTGGCTGGAAGGGTAGAAGAGGGCTATAAATTCATTCCAGAAGAATTTACAGATTCAACAGGAAATGTCATCTATCTCCTTAACTATTAAAATCAATGAACTATCTGTCAGGATGTGTGAACCCTGAAACACGTGACAATCACTGACAAGCAGCAGCACTGAAAAAAAAATCACAGATTAAACTACATAAAATTTTGCATTTGTCATACATAGTAAGTTACATGTAAATCCAATTGGAGCAAAAGCACGTACTTGCCTCTTCCTATTTATTCATCAGCTAACATTCTCCTCATGGTAAACTAAATGTGACATAGGGTAAAAAACTTCAGGAAGTTTCTTGCAATATACAATAATCTTTATGAACTTCTGTGTGGATTTCCTGATTATGAAGGAATTTTTTTTTTGCATTACATTTGTCCCTACATACAGAAAATTAATTATAAAAGCAATAAACTTGATTTTTTTCTGTCTTCAGTTTCAAATTATCTAGTTAGCTATGCTGTATGCAGGGCTGTATTTCTTTTACCATAGCTTCTTGTATCCAGTCATAATTATTTAAGAAACAAAAGCCTTGCATTTGACTGGAGATTTACATTTTTATTTTTTAAAGTGAGCATCTAGAGTGTGTCCGGGTCCATGAGATCCATTTAAAGGGTAAGAGAAATAGCAGGCTGTTACAATGTGGAACATCTGCCTAGGTATTCTGTGTGTCAACTCCACAATAACAGCTTCATCCTGATGAAGCCTGAGGAAGAAGTAAAACATTCTTACTTTCAGAAACATGGAAGTAGTTACATGGTTGAGCTTTGACTGCTACATAATGAAATTAATGAGAAATGCAGTCAAGGAATGTAGTACTCACTGATGTTAAACTGACTAGTGCCAGTTTCAAAAAACAATGTTGCTGCAAAGACGCAGCTAGCAGAGTGAGCTGAAGTCTCTAAACAGCTTTTCAGTAAGAATACCAATAAGTCAACTATCAACCACTCACAGAGAGAAGAATGAGGTTTAGTTTTAAAACAAATTTAAAAAGTGAAAACACAAATAAATAAATAAAATTACAAAGATCTTTTGCAATACAACTTATATTTAAGTGTGTTTATTTCCCCAGCCAGTTTTTGATAGCACCTAGCAAGGTAAATTAGTATCCTGACTAATTTTTAAAGTATCAGGATGCATTGTTTTAAGTTTTCTGAAGTTTTCAATGTGCTTTTTATGTTAAAGCATTGCTACAGCCTGCTTCAAATTGTTCAGTCTATGGAGTTTTATTCAAGAAAGCAAAACACCACACCATGTATTTGTAGGTAACTTCCTTCAAAAGATGACAGAGGCATTCATAGACATTTTTTTGCTTATTTATTTTAAAAAAGCAAAGTCAACCTGGTTTATACATAAATATAATAAAACAGTAAAAGAAGTCTAACACACAAACATCTCTACAAAATAATAAATATAATGGAAGCAAAACCACACATAACCTCTTTTACTGTTAACTATACTACGTGTCCTACATGTATACCTTTATACCCTGCTCCTCCCAACAAAAGTGGCACATGCTTAAACCTTGTCAGTGTGGTAGCATTTACCCTTCCATTGTTTAGGCTATTTTTTATTTTTAAATTGTATTGTAATCTAAGAAACCAAGCCTTTCTAGAATAGCAAGCAAACTTTTCTAATTGGACTTCTGGCTTGTTACATATTGGTATTTTAATATAAAACAGCACACACCCCGATACTCCAGCCAAAGTAAGCTGCTTTTTGGACACATCCAAGTGTTACAGGTGTGTGCAGTTCACATTCTGATACACATAACTCTCAAGGTAGGCATTGCTACAGATGCATTTATTAACAATGCTTCAATCTACTCTTAGTTCACTAACCTGTATTCATTAGAAACCGTGCATATTAAGGGAGGGTGAGAATCACAGCCTTTTAAGAATGAAGTTCCAACAGTATGGAAGTATTTTTACAGAAACGAAAAAAAAATTTTTAAAAATCCAGACTATTCACATTTAATCCAGTTCCATTCTACCACCATAAATAGCTTTTAGAAATGCTATTAAAAAATCTGTAAATTCCAAATGGGAAGTCACAATACCCCACCTCATTAGGAGTAAAATTTTGCTTTCTATATCCCCATCTCATTGGGATAAGATATGAGAGAAACTGAATGCAGGGTCAAAATGATGACTGTGCTGTGTAGGTTTTCACTTCCATGCTGCTGTGCTGCAACTCTCAAAGTAAGCTTTCCAACTACACCATTTTTATAACATCCTATTCTGAATGCAAAGCGTTACATTTTCATATACAGTGACCCAAAACAGAAGTGTTGCAAAATAAAGATACTCAACATATTTCAGTTTTATGTGCAAAAAAATCTCCTGTACTTTTAACAGTACCCTGTGTGTGCAATTGTAGCAGGCATACCTGCAGCAACAGACTCACTACTTGTAACATGACAAAATGTAAAACATACGCTAATCGTTCTTTGTTAAAGAACTGACAATAAAAAAGACTCCATATAAAATACAATATTTTTTACTTGAAAATAACTCAGTGGAAATGTATGGAATCCTGTAATACTCATAACATGGCTATACATATATATGCTGATGCCATAGCAATTATCCCTCAATTTTAACTACATGTAACCAGAAGATTAGTGTCCTACAAAAATAGTCCAATATTGGAGAAAATATAGAACAAAAGTATTATAAAGATTTCACAGGGAAAATGTTTTGAATCAGTTAAGCCTTTGGCTCAAAGTGCCTTAACATGCAGGCACATATGGTAGGTATATTGTTATCTGGTGTTTTCAAAGACTCACAAACAAGAATCATTCTGTCTTGCCTGTTAAAACAGCTCACGTAATTTTTCTTATTGCAGTATTTCAAATGTTCCCACAAACAAGAAAGCCAATCCTCTCGCCCTCCTAACACATCATCACCACCCCGACTCAACAACAACCGGATGGTTGATGCAGGCAATGTATGCTGACATTGTAAAGATGTGGCACTGTAAATTATAGTAAGACCTTGTTACTGATAGAATCAGTGATTCTGACCCAATAAGTAATTGCTGTGAGAATCCAATTTCAAAATGCAGTGCTGTATACTACTACCACTCTCCTACAATTTTAAGGTCAAACCAAAGTTCTGCTTCACCAATTCTCTCTCTGTGCATTCATAAGGCCATTAGATAGATTCAACTAATCAAACACTTGGGCATCTCACAGCTAAGTGAAGCTTCTGTAAACTAGTGGCACACTATTTCTAATGTCAAGTTAAACAAAGCTAAAGCAAAATTTCAGCCTTCATCTTTGGATTTCATGTTCATGGGAATACTGAAATGCACTCTATATCTACAACTTCTTGCAAAATTACATATAAAAAAATATATATATATGTGGTAACCACATTCTAAATCTACACACTTCACACATTTCTTAGTAAGTTCCTGAAAACAGAAAATGCAACTGGAGCTTGCTGTCTGTTATGAACTTGTACAGATACTGTATGTAGAGGAAATTTATCAAAGCTGTCCAATTGTTGCTGGAAATTAGCTTCTTATTGTAAGTTATAGTTTATTTACTATTAACTTGGTAAACACAGATAGTAAATATTTATAAACATAAAATGCAAGCCATCAACAGCTCACTTTAGCTGAGACAGATTCTCTGTATGTACAAACTTGTCACTGACAAAAATGTTCCCTGTCCCATAACTGTCAATAAGCATGCCTGACTGGTAAACACTCAACCCTACCTTAACTTAGTGTTTTCCCTCTTTATGGATCTATTCCTGCTCCCATTTAAGTCAATGGAAAATTCTCATTCCTCTCAGTGGAACAGGACTAGACAATTACCTGCTTTAAATGTGTTACAGTTTATTCAGATCCTCTCTTAGTATGCAGAACAGTAGCATATAATCAATGCATGTAAAGTCCCACTTTCTCTGAAAAGTATTTTTATCGTAATTCTTGAAATTATTATACAGAAATACTGAAGACTGGGGTCTTAGGTTCGGCAGTCACTGCGTGATAGCTGAAATGTCTTCACATCCTCACCAAGTTTCTAGTTTAGATAAAAGCATATTGCCCACAAACGTTACTACATAGTATGAACAACATAAAAAGCTATTTTCCAAATACTACTACAGGGGTTACATAGTGTTGCCTATACAGGTGTAGGAAGCTTTTTGTCTTCCATCCTATATATCATAACATTGCAGGATAAAAGGCTATATTTAAAATTAATGTTGTAACAATATGCTCAGCCATACAGCTACACTTTATAGGACTGAGCTCTTGGTATGCTGCCATATAAAATAGAAAAAAAGAGTAACAGATAGTGAATGCTAGCTTCAAACTGGGACATATTTCTGACTGCAGTGTTAAAGCAGACAGAAAGATGCTGAGTTCCAATGATAAATCCACAGTGGATTTTTCTAGTGTTACTGCCTATGAATCTAAGAAGTTAACCCAATAACCTGACTGTACAGCTAGGGTAAAGAAAAGCCCCACATGAAATGTAAGCAAAAAGGAAATAAGGAAGCAAACAGATGGAGCACACAATAGGAGAACAGCTAGTGAAGTACAGCAAGCAGAAATTCCACATTATTGAAAAAACCAAATACTTCAGAAAGAAGCTGGTGAGTAAAATTCAGTCAGGGGCTTTTTTCTTCTACCTTGTACCCAGGAACTGATTTGGGTAATACAGAACGTTTGGAACCATCTTTTCTTGGAGTAGCACTTTTGTCTCTTGTTTTTTGTCTTCCCTGAAAAGAATCCTCCTGGTTGTCTGTGGCGCAATCACCTTCAGATACATTGCCAGACGAATTGTCCTATAATAAAAATACCATAGCTATATTTTTTTTTTTTTTTTGATAGACAGACAAGTCTTTCCTATGCCCCTCAGAGTCAACTAAAGTAAGAGAAGGATATGTCATTCCTTCTGCAAAAGCATGGGGTTTGTCACAATCTAGAACACCTTTGCTCACAACATTCATCATCTGGTTTTTTCTGGTTTAAGAGACTGGCATCAGCAGTCATGTTTTTGCAGTTGGTCTTGGTACCAGAGTGGGGAGCACAACAGTGTAATTCTCTGAAGGGTTTTCACTAGAAGTCAGCAAGAAATCAACTAAATGCAATACGCTGTTTACAACGTAAAGGGCCAGCAAAAAATGTTAAAAGTGCCCTTGTCATGCCTTTAAAGGATACAAGGACTCCCATTAATTAAACAAATGAAGGTTTTTTTTTTTCTGCCACCCTCACTTACTGTTTTCACCAGGAGCAATCTAAGAACTTAATTCAGACTGCAGAAGAAGAATGCCATCAACGGCAGAACACACTTCCATATTTAATACAGAACCAAACAACAGAATTTATTTTGCAGTAAAAGCTTTCTTTTTTTTTTTTTTTTTTTTTTGGAGGAATAAGGAGGCAAGAAAGAGGGGAAGAGGTTCAAAGATGGTGAGAGATCAATGTAGTCATAATTAAGAGCAGCAGCACAAGAATTTTCTCAGAAGAGTGTTAATAAAGGCTTCCAAAAAGCTCCAGAAGGAAGCAGTGTGATTACTCAGATTTATTACAGTAAAACCCAAGAGGCCAAACAACAATGGTGCCCTACATTAAAACACACTCTGTAAAAACACAGTAGTAATCAGCCTGTGCCCCAGGATCCAAAATTAAAACAGACGAAGGAGACACAAAGCAAATGGCAGAGTGTAACACGAAAACAGACTGAACTATGTGGCAACAAGAAATGGTATGTTTCACCAATATTTCAGGGGAAGATTATTTAGCTCAGATCCACTAAAATGCTACAGAAAATAAAACTGCTACCAACTCCAATAATGGAGCAGGGGGAGGTGTGAAAAAGCAGAAGTTATAAAACATATTGAGGGACTCACCAGGGAGATCTGACAAATGGTAGGTAGTCCAAATCAGACAGTGTTCCATCTCTGTGTTTTTTCTGAACTATATGCCCCCTCAATGACTAACTCGCTAAGAACCCCTGCTCCCATAGCCAAAACTGCTTCACAGGAATCTGATTATAAATCTTCCATGCTTCTCTACACTATTCAAACTTAGGAACATTTTTCCTTCTGCATTCTGTCACAAAATAAGATTTCTGAGCCTCTGTGAAAAATCAAAAGGATAGTCTGTTTGATCCAGTTACTTTACTTTACCATCAATGAGAACGGAAATCAGTGGAAAATGAAACTGGGAAAAAATGGTTAAAGACCAACTGACCAACTGTAAAAATGCTGGAGTGTGATTAAACCAAAAATTTGAGTTGAGATTTAGCATGCTATGTTCATATGATTTCTTCTTCTCAAAAAAAGAATGCAAGCAGAAACAGTATATTAAACACCTCTCTCTCCTTTTGTTAACCTACAAGTTGACCTCTTTCTTTCTTCAATTATAAGTATCTTACAAAATTCAAAGATAAATATTTACATGACAAAATTTAGAACTGTACATACCCACTGTCAAACATCAATAACACTAGAAATTGCTATATGCACTGTGACACTCCACTGCTGTTAAAATTAGGGTTAAACTTCTGGAAAGAGATTGTCACCAACATACAAACTGCACCAATAGACCAATGGTTCAGTTGTACTCAGCTAATTTGAATCTCAGCTGGCTCTTGAGCATTTAAAGTACTATCAAGGTACATATGTGAAAGTTTCCCTTAAGTTTCAGCTAGCAGTTAATTTTACATTTGCATAAGTGGAGAGAACATAAGTATATTTTAAAAGATGTATTGTAAAGTAAAAATACACAGTGCTTTTTACTTTCTGTTTAAATTGGAATGAAGCTACTGTTTCTATACTGAATACTTGCTGCTTCCACATCCCAAAAAAAAAAAATAAATTATGAGGTTATCAACATCTTTACTTTGGTGACAGATTCTGTGGGACTTCAAACAGCAAAATATACTGTCACCTGAACTATGATATTCATATTCCTCAGAAATGCCAGCAACTTCCCCTTGGGAAAAAGGCTATAATGAAGAGCTGCATTGGGAAGTTTCTTCAAAATTTCTTTAAACATAACAAAACAAAACAAACACAATCAAATATTTGTTCAATTTACTCTGAAAAAGGACCAAAACCAGAAAGTAATGGAGACCAATGTTATGAAATAAACAGAACTACTAAAAAAAGTCTTCCCTTCATTTTGCAAATGTTAAATAATTCTAAGAAACTCATTAAACTAAAAAAAGTCAAGAAAAAGGATTTTTTTGTTCAAGAATATTTTCAGTTTGTCTCACCGAATTGCCTTTGGTTTTCCTTTTTTCATCACCTCGCCCTTCCTCTGCATCATCTGAATCTCCATCACTGTCCAGTGTAAGCAGCTCCGGATCCAAAGGGGGTTCATAAAGAGCTGTGTTTAACGGCAAGTAACGCAGCTCGTCTGGAGAGTATCTGAAGTTAAATAAATAAAACCCATTCAATTCATGTGTACTTTACATGTAAATATTAAGTCACACAGTACAAAGGGACTTTAGAGAAACAGTCTCCTTTTTTTCAGGCACATAAAAACATGCAGTTCTGAAAACAAAGAAAGCCTACTAATTTCTCCTCCCAAATGTAATGCCATGCATAGCACCTGTCTTCTTGGTAGAGCAGATATTCATGGAACACAGGTGTATTTGCAAAGTTTTAACCAATCCCTGTTACTATGCCCAAAAGACCATACACCTTGCTTATGAATGTACAGTGATCCATACCATGTGTACAATTCTAACCCAGGGCACACAAACATGTCCAAAGCAAAGTAAACAATACAGCTGTACAGCTGATTATTGAGCATGAAAAAATGCAAGAAAACAAGAAAATGTAATTTCGTATGAATGTAAAGATGTAATCTCACTGCTTGTAGCCAGATACCCATAATGTACCCTTTTTCTTTTCACTCTTAAAGACTAAGAAAAAAAGTGGAAGTCCTCTTATTGCTGAAGACAGCCACTGTAAGGAACAGGATACAATTTTGCTGCATATTATCAAAGGCCATGTCCTTCACTGAGATGGAAAAGCAGTTTCACTAGCAGCTTACAAGTGCAAAATAAACATAATATGAAGTAATTTTAATTCAACTGATTTAATAAAATTGAAGTGCTTCAGGAACATCCTATAACATGAAAATTTGGGGTGGGCTGTATAAACACACAGAGGAAGGAGCAAGGCACATACAAAGTTTCTCTACAAAAAACTAAGCACATGTAGCATGAATATCATCTCTCTTGTACAATAGTAAGACTTCAGGAAATCTTCAAATCTGTATGGCTTTTTAAACGGTAGCGCACTGCTAGTAAAATCTTGAAATTTATGTCAACAGTCAAGCAACACGTTTCATTAAATACAAAAGTCCAGCTTGCAATGCCTTTCTCTCTCACTTACAAATCTAACACCAAAGTTAAACCACAAGAACAAACTTTTAAAAAGAGTTTCTAAAAATTCAAAATAGAACAGCAAGACTGTCATACAGAAGACACATGATCACAAGCAAGCATAACAACAGTTTGATACAAAAGCATTAATTTTAGCACATGTGCAGAGGCAGATGTAAGTAAACAGGAGGGTGGCAGGAGTGAAATCCATGTCCCTTTTTACTATGGCAAATATCTGAGCAGGCCAAATCTCAGACACTGCAATACATCAGCAGTGACAGTGCTCTTGCAGTCAGTACTGTTTTCTTGACACAAGCTGTCACACTGTGCATCTCTGAAGACTACTGAGTGTCTAAAATTAAAATTAATTTGAAACCTTAAAGCAAAGACAATGAAATGCTTTCCACCTGCTAGATGTAGACAAAAGAGATCAGTGCAACAGAATTGGCAGTTGGAATGCTTTTAAAATACCTTTTGTAGTACTCCTGGAACTGGCCGGGTATGAGAGCCACTGGATAAGGACTAACCTTTGTTCTCTCTGTTGGCAAGACTTTGTATTTTCCTTGAGGCACCTGGATAATCTGCATTGTTTAACATAAAACAATTACATTTTTGTTTCACATACAAACAGTTGAGCCTTCCTCACCAAATACTCCTCCAAGTATTTTTTTAACTTGCCAGTTTTACAGAATTGGAACAGCTACCTGAGTTCTCCCACGAGAATGCACTAAAATTCTAAGAGATCCAAAAACAGTATCATGGATTAAATCCAATCCCTAAGTATCTAGAGGACTGAACAAAGATTAGGTAAAACCCCTTTAAATAGTACACTATGAAAAATAATATTGAAATTAGAATCTAGCAATTGAAACAGTAAACATTAACCTTTGCGACTGACTTTAGAGTAGTAAGAACATGTCCATCTAATTCTGAAACCAGACTGTACTATAAAAAAAAAATCCATTAATAATATAAATACAGAATACAATGCAAAGAAGAAGCTTACATAATAAGCCTTCCTTCTCTTAGAAGGAAATAGAATTATCCACCATCTTGTCTCTAACTCGGTCAATACCAGGAAAATGAGAACTTTCCATAATTGTTTGCCATGTAACAATTTGCAAAGAAAATTTTTGCTTTACAGCCTGTATAGAAGCAGAACAGCACTGCTTCAAAATGCCAGATAATATTTTTTTAATCAAGCACAGAGGCATGTAACATATGCAATAAAAATATAATATAACACCTAACAAAAACCAAGGGCATAATATTGACAGGCAGCACACTTTTAGATGTAAAATAGTTTTATTTTTTACTTCAGGTATTGTCAGGCAAAATTTTGGATGTATTCATAAGAAGAATTAGCCATTTATATGAATAAACAACAGTCTTAGTTTTATGCTTCTACTATCAAATAAAGATATGATAACAAAATTAAACTGAGATTTTTTGAGCTTCCTGAGACAAGTATTTTCAAGTTTAAAAAGTCTGCCGGTAAAATATATTTGAGATTATTATTTCTAGCAGTATTACCCATTAATCATCCCCCCAAAAATAGTTAAAATGGTAACAAAACCAACTTCACTAAAACAAGCAAGAAGCTTCTTCCTCACAACTAGTAAGAAATTTAAATCTGCCTACATGTGTCTGTAAATCAAAATAGGCTCTTCTTTCTTCCATCCGCTCTCGGTTTAAATTGCTGTTGAATTCTGCAGCTTTCTTGGCAGCTTTTTTAATATATTCTGGAACTTTACTGGCTTCTACTTTCTGTGTGTTCTGCTGCTGCATTTGCTGGAATAAAAACAATTATATTAATTCACATACATTTCAGTATCAATTCAGTAAAAACCTTTTCTCACACTCCTATTGCAAGTTCACTTAAATGGTAATTACTTACAGAATACTCTTTGTAATGATCTGTTATTCGCTGCCGTTCTTTCTCTTGCAGTATAACAGAATACTCAGCATGTTTGGCAGGGTATTCTTTAATCATAAGATCAATTACTTCATCACTACGCAAAGCTGTTAGACCTAAAATAAATAAAGTAATAATTATGCTGTCTGGAAAAAGTAACTGCGGGTTATTTATATCTCACAATAACCAACTCAAAGTTTTTGAGTAGTAAAGACAATAACCTGCTGTGCACAATGCTTTTCCTTCTCAAGTAGCAGTGAACTTGTGCCATTTAGCTTTCAAGGCTGACTAGGAGTTTGCTTGCACCCAAGGCTCCTGACATTACTTATAGCTTCAGACCCCTTCACATTAACTCCATCACCTACTTAAACTCAGTAGTGAGGCAGAACTGCTGTTCTAGATGGGACCACCTGTACTGTTAGTTTCAGTTTCCATTGCTGGTTAAGTTTCATTCCCCTGAAGAACCTTTGTTGAAATTAAGAGGTTTACATAAAGTCTCTATACAAATCAGGGAAGAATCACTAGAAGAGCAATTCAGAGCAGCAAACTGCACAGAGACTCCTGACTCCCAATTAAAGCATTTCAAGTTCAGAAGCCAGAATGCCTCAGTTTGCAGCTACAGTGCAGATATCCTCCCCTGAAGCAGACAATAGCATGGAATGATTTATGTCACTACCTGACGTAACTACCTACTACTGACTATAACTATAATTTTAAAAACAGGGATAGTTAGCAGACATCTCTGTTGGATATATGAGGCAGAATGTAACATTTTACCTCTACATTCAAAAATTAGATACAGTTCTCTCATGCATAGCTAAGTTAAAAAAAATTAGACAGCTAACAGGTGAGAAATAAAGGTGGTATACTAAAGATTGTTAGCACATAAAATGGCATTACATTTTTACAGACCCATGATACACAGAAAAAAAAACAAACATGGCAAGCATAATTTAAACTCTAACATGTCCAAATCACATCTATCAGAACAGTAAAAAAAAAAGCCCTTTCAATATAATATAAGAAATTACATCAATCCATTTCAAGTATATTCAAGTGTTTTAAAATACACTCTTCTAATTTCTAACATAGAAGCTGAACTATTTAATATGCACTGATGTTTGCTGGCCTCCAATGCAATGCAGAAAAATAAGATTAATGTATATGAAGACACCCTGTACATATATATCACCATGCACATATGTACATGTAATGTATTTATATGAGACCACACAATTATGGTGATCTCTTTTCTAAGAGAAAAAGGTTCTACAAGTTAATTTAGAATATAGCAAAATACTCTCTAAGTAATTAGAATAGATCCAAAATATGCATGTTAATAAAAAATCTGGAATATTGATACATCATGGCCAATTTACTAAGCCAATAATAAACCAGTTTTAATTTCAGGATTTATGTTTCCAGTTGAAAGGGATGCAATTCTTCTCTACCAAACTGAACCCCATTTTCGGAGTGCCATACTTTTTATAGTATATTAAGAAATATAACAGTTTGTTTTCTTACCTAGTGTGCATTGGGTCTCTGTGATAACATTTAGTTCTCTGAGGTAGAGTTTCTCCTTATGAGATAAATCTCGCCTTTCTAAATCTCAAATAAAAACCAAAAAAAGAGAAAAGAAATAAAAATGTGTGCAGTAACTAAAACTCCCCTATAAACACTGTTGAAGTATTTCAACAGTTTTGTTTCCAGGCAGCGAGAGCCTATATTATACTGCTATTCCAAGAAACATGACAACTTTATAAATTAATTTTAAATTTAACAAACAATGTAGGGACATGGTAAATTTCCTTGCTCTACAGTAGGTCAAGACCCTGCCTACAGTTATGATTTATAGAAAATCTAAAGAAACCTGATGTATAAGTTCAGATGCAGAAAATTTTACCAGTCACTGTAAGTGCAATATTTTTAATTTTACCACGACTTTTAAAAATAATTTCTCCAACAAATGAGCCAGATTTGACAATTCTGAATAATGGAGGCTTAAATACTAGAACCTCTACAAACATCTTTAATATTTTTCCAGTGTATGCATGTTGCCACAATTCAGGAAACAGAATACAAAGACCCAGTTATATAGTAAGAAATCATCAACAAATCACTAAAAATAAAATTGACATCAGTTTTCAACTGATGATCTAACCCTCAATAATATTTTGTATTTGCCAATCTAACCCTCACATCAGACATTTTTGCAAAGTTTGCAAATTTTCAGTGGCAATACCACAAAGTCTTATATTACTTTGAAAACCAGTGGATACATTATATTTCCAGTAATGAAAATATGAAGTACAAGTATAACCCAGTTCTGCTTTTCCTGGTTCTTTTTTTTAACAGCTAGCTCATCCTATAACCAAAGAAGTACAGACTACATCCAAACTGTTTAGGAACACAAGCTTTTAGAAGAAAAACCTTAAAAATAAATACCTGGATATTTTCTTTTAAAGGAAGTCACACCTAAATATTCACTGACTTGCTCCTGAAGCATATAGTATTCTCCTGTTTCATCAGGTGGCCATTTGTATTCTATCAAATTTTCAGCAGGAAAATAACTATACCTAAACATAAGAACAATGTTACAACAAATCAAAACAATCCTTAATAATACTACTCACATCTCTAGACATTCAGTAATTCCTATTTATATGTCAATGAACGGAAACTACAAAGCTGGAAAGTTGGGCAAGCACTTTAAAACACTGCATCCTGTTAACATTACAAAAGCCACTTTTTTATACCCAACCTCACACATCTTTTTCTAAAGCATCGTTTATCAACATGCTAAGGGACAGAATCCAAAGAAACTGACAGCCATCATAATGGAGATGACACCAGGAAAAGCAACTATTACAAAGTCAAAACTCATTCAAGTATGCAATGTCATAAAAACATGTAAACTGTGCTTCTGATTGTAAATCAGATGCAACACTTTTTTGGCACTCTAAAATAAAATGCCTTAAAATATGCTGGGAGCAATAGACATCTAGCTATTTATAGGACATCACCTCAGCTTGTAAAGAGGTATGAAGAATACACAATTAATGAATAAAGAGCTAATACTTAAGCATGCTGAACATTAAAGTCAGACTTGCAATAAAAAGTGGGAATTGTAAAAAAGAGCATTACCCAAGGTCTTGACTGGAAGTTTCACAGCTCCGAGAACTGTCCCCTGAGCCCATACGCCGTCTTTTGGATGGCTGGCTACCATCATTGGAATTTTCTTCTGTGTCATCCTGTAAGGACAATAAATATTAAAAAAACTTAGAATACTCCAAAGATAATGTAAAACAACATAAACATTGCAAGGCAATCCAGAATTTAAATATACTTGAACTGCTAAGCCATTTTATGACAGTCTGAAACAACTCGGTCCACATAAATTATTCTTTGTTATAAACTATCTGCATGACATGTGGTAGCCCAGCAGAAGAACTGGGCAGCTTCTCACCTGTGGCATAGGCAGAGTTCTGAATAGACAGAGCTGTAGCTCTGACTACCAAGTTCACAATTCCTGATGTAAACCTCTGACACTTGATCAGACTAGCACTCTACACCAAAATCAAGTGCAACACAAAAACACCAATTCCTTGCTGAGAGCTGATGCTTACAAAATCAGGGAAAATATTACTGAAAGCAACACAGGATTTTATAGGTATACAGTTAAAATAAAAGGAATGGTATACAGTTTACAAAAAAATATTATTACAAAAAAGTAGCAAAGATTTGTGTCTTGAGATGAAAAAATATATGGAAGAAAAACCCAACTTGCTATTACAACAGATACAGAAGAGAACAAGGCTCTTACAAGGAAACATTCAGACAGGTGTCACTATTCAGATTTCATGTGATCAATATAATGAAAGGGAATAAAGAATGAAGAGGAAGAAAAAAAGACCAAAGCAAAACAAAGAGTTCTGTAAAATCTAGAAGACAGTGACTCAGTTGATGTTGAGTTTTTCACTGCTTTGTTGTCCCAGAATGCTCTGCAACTTCTACCTGCATCATCAACAATCTCAAAGCATTTAGTGACCAACCCTGTCTGATAATAATTGAGATACAGAAAGCAGAAATCTTTAGGTGAATTGCCCACCATAATCAGTAGTTGAGTCAATAGCAAAACCGTTCTTTCAAGTAATTGAATTTCTAAAGTGGAGCAGAGTGACAGAATCAATTTCCTAACTTCTGTGAAAAGAAAGAGGAATTAACCTGTCAGAAATAAATGGATCAAGACCAACTATACTTACTTATTTTAAAATGACAACAATGATTATTAGGTCTACCTTTGCTAATGTCTTTCATTCTAGTATGTTTTACTTAACATATGACTTGAAGTATCAATTTAAAAATATTCCAGCAAACAAGAATACATTACTTTTAAGCAATATAAGCAACATTTCACAATATTATGATCAAGACAGGCCATAGACAAAAACCCATTGTCTCCTGGATTTTTGGCTTATTTCTTCTTTTCTGCAATTTTTTACAAATAGTTTTCTTCCTCTTTAAGGAGCAAGAAAATCTTTCACACAGTAATAAAAACTGAAAAGCAAAATTTAATGACACTGTTTTCTTAGTGCAGCCATCCTTAAAATAAAGAAGCATGCAGCATCTCCACTCACACTACCAGTAATGTCACTTCTTAGTATTGCTGAGAATACCCTGTGTGAACTTACACGAAGCAGCAGCCCCCAGTCAAAACAATATTGCATTAGAGTGTTTTGTGACGTAGCTGTCTCGTCAGTAGTTCATTCCTACTTCCCACAAGAATATTAGTGCACTCCAAATCTTTTTAACTGCTAGACAAACATCTGAACAGGGCACAAGCAACCCTTTGGTATATCAAAACTTCCAAGAGACTTCAAAACATCATTAAAAGATCTCAACCTGACAGTTTGGTGCAAGTGCCTGATATTAGTTTCTTCTTTCACTTTGTAATTTTCATACCCAGTACTGTTACAATGTATGAGTCTCCATAATATAGAGTGTTCAGTGCTCTCCATTTCCACATTTGCTTCCCTCAGTGCTTAAAATTTCACGAAATTCAATCACACAAGTTCAGTTTGTTGCAGACAACTTAGTATATGAAGTGAAAACATCTGCAATCTAAAAGCACAATGCTGCTCAACCACCTTTACTGTTCAAAAACAGAAAAAATGGATAGCCCCGTGGCTCTCTTTACATGAAAAGACAAACACTGTCCAAGAAAGCCCCTTGAAAACGCATGTTTCTGTAAAAAGCTTGTTAGTCCTTACAAAACATGGTGACGTTACAAACTTCTGGTATGCCTGTCACTGTAAGATCGACGCAACGCTGCTTTATTAAGCGATTGAGAAGCCTGAACTAGCACAGACGTGTTTCACAGGGCGACTGCCGATCTGCGCCAGGAGTCTTTGGCGCCACAAGTGCTCGCGGTGCCCGGGATGCGCGGGAGCAGCCGGCCGGGCCAACGCGGAACTGCCCGCGGCCAGACCCAAACTTTCCCGGCTGCGGCGCTGCTGCGGTGAGGACTCAGCCGCCCCCGGGAAGACGCCGAGGGACTTTTGGGAAGGAGGACGGCCCCGAGCAGCCGGCCGCAGACCCGCGCTCAAAGTTGGGCCCAGGGCGCGGGAGGCCGCCCGCCGCCGCCCGGCTCCCGCAGCGGGCGTGAGGTGAGCCCGGGTCGGGTGAGGGGCGCGGGTCAGGGCGCCCGGGCGCGGGGGCCGCGCGAGGCCTCCCGCCGAGGCGGCTGTCGCGCCGCAGCTCGCGGCCGCCGCCGACCGCTCTCACCTTGAGGGACTGCGCGCCGGGCGTGGCCGGGTCGCTGTCGCAAAGGCGCGGGGACAGCACGGCCGCCATGGCCGCCGCCGGCTGGGCCAACAGGAGCGACGCCGCCGCCGCCGCCGCGCGACCGGGCCTCGCGCCGCGCCCGCCGGCCCCGCCCCCCCGCGCCCTGCGGGGAGCGGCAGCGGCCCCTACCGGCCAGCGCCCGCACGGGCGCGGCGGCTCCTGCTCCGCCCCCCTCCGGGCAGCCCGCGGCGACCCCGGCCCGCGCCGCCGGACCGGCACCCGCACCGACCCGGCGCCGCCCCGCGGGACAGGCGCGGGCGATCCGTCGCCGCCGGTGCTGCCGCCGCCGCCGCGCCCTTCTCCTCCTCCTGCCGCCGCCGCTCGGGCGGCCGCGCGGCCCGGCCGCGAGCGCGGAGCCGAGCCGCCGCGGTAGCGCTTGGGCAGCAGCGCGGGACGGAGGGGCAGCATCCCCCCGGCGGGGTGGTCAGCGCCGAGCGCGGGAGCTGGCGCCCAGCAGGGCCGGGCTGCTCCGCTCCGCCGGCAGGCTCCCGTCTCCGGGAACGTCAGCCGGGGACGAGCTACGTTTGTGAACCATCAGCCCCCGCAGGAGGGGGGTTCGGGGGGCGGGGGGCGCACTCGGAGGAGCCGCCACGAGCGCGCTCGCCCCTGCGACGGAGGGAGGGCGCGTGCGGCCGCTTCCCGCCGCTGCGCGGTCGCGCCGAGCCCGCTGCGCGCCGGGCCGCGCCGCCCCCCGGTGCCGGTGCCGGTGCCGCCGGTACGCGCGGGCGGAGCTGAAGCGCGGCTCTCCCTACCCGCCACGGGAACGACCCTCATCCCGGGGACCGCGGCGGCGCGCGCGCCCGCCCGCAGCCGGCCCCGTGGGCGCGCGCGGCCCCGCGCCGGCGAACAAAGCGCACGGCCGCGCCCCAGCCCCGGCACCGCCCCCGGCCGGGGCTCCCCTGGCCCCGCGTGTGCGCCCACCCGCGGCCCGGGCTGCTCACCGCCCCTCGGGGTTTGCCCGGCAGCGGCTCCAAAGCGCTCAGACCCAAGCTGGCCACGGGGCGGTGGGAAGCACCTCCGCCCCGTCCGCGTTTGTTTTCAGCTCCCAACAATAGAACGGACGTGGCAAAGACACCAGCGCTAGATTTCCACGCACGGCATATCCAAAAGGTGATGTCTACACACTTCACAGATCTGCGAGTCTCATTTTAAAAAATACAATCGGTGCTGCCCTTGCTAGTTACGGACCAATTCTCAATAGCCTTGCGAATGATCCCATCACCCTCCTAACAGCTGTCACCAGAACCCCCTAGACCAAAGTGACCTCACTCGCTCTATTCAGTATTTGTCCACCAACCAGACCCTAGGCAATACTTAACCAAAGGTTAAGACCCAGGTAACCTAATAACTGATCTTACACTTCATTCAAGGCAAATGGCTAGAAATTTGCACAAGTTTCTAGGACTGCAAAACACCACTTCCATCCCAGCCAAGTTTCTAATCAGACTAGCATTTTATCAGATACGAGCGATGAAAATGAAAAATGAACACTGCTTTTTCTTACAAAAAGCATGCTTTTAAGAAAACTGATACCTGCAACCGCATATAAGCATGTGAACAGTCCTAGGCACTTAACAGACAAGCAACATTCAAAATTTTGCAATGTTTGGCCTTACACCAGCTGCTCCCACTTCCACAGCAGAGCATTACAACAGATGAAGCCCATATGTACCCAACCATAAACATTTCCAAAGCAGTTTTGTTTGGTTTTTTTTTTTTTAAACAGAGCAAAATTATCTCAACTATATGTCATTTTGAATGTGCCAACAGCAATAGGACAAAAAGGAATACCAAAATAATGACATTTTGAAATTTTTCAAATATACCGTGTATTGTGATGCACGAATGCAGCTGTGACTTTCAGTTTTAGTCGTAATAACAAGCCATTACCAAAGCCAGTGCAATAAATGTATCAGTTTCACATTTAGCTGAAACCCAAGTGTCTCTCTCAGCATCCCAGAGGCATCTGCTGGCAACCTAAGGAGGCAAAAGAGAAAAAGTTACAAGTGAACCTATATTCAGCAGTCTTACTATTTATTTTTAAAGAACACCCAGCATCTACATGCTAATTAATCATATTAAGAGAGTTACAACTATTAACAACAATGCAAAAGTTGAATAAAATTAACAATTCCTATTCGATGTTAAATACATGTTCTCGCTTCGCAGTAAAGTTCCCACACAGATAGATCCAAAAATCTCAGCCCCAAACCCCCAGTTCTCTCTTCTGTTCACTTGTTACAATTTAACATACAGTAGGAGCACCCCTTCAAAAGCAATTGTATATCAGTGTGACTAGACATCAGTTTTGGGAGCACGTACAACCAAAGTCACATTCCCCACTCCTCCACCTCCAGATTACTACAGCCTACTTGTAAATTTATTGGGCTCTCAGCCTTTTTGATAAAATTGTTTTCAAAGCTGAACTGTGTGAATTGATGGATGGAATAAACACATTCCTTGGGAGAAAAAGTTAACTTGGACCACTTCACTAATCTGTTTGCACCTACAGCTCCTTAGTCAAAGCACCCCTTAAGAGGCAGTATACTGTGAGATGGCACCAGAAAAGCAGGTAGATGCAGGCAACTCACAATCTGGATTTGGTACTGAAGCTGAACCCTTCAAACATTGTTTCATGTAACTCACTAAACACAGGTTGGTTTCAATCAGGTTTTAAAAACTGATAATGAACACTCCAAAGCAGAAGTGTTCTTTGACACTCTACTAGACAGATAGAGCATTCTGAATGCCAGTGGGAGCTCCAAGCTAATTGGAATACTAAATTTATACACCAACACAGCAAAATCTAGAATCCTTTTATTTTAGGTGTTCCAAGTTCAGATGACTGGTGTTAATTTAAAGTTCCAGGAGAATGTCTAGTGGCAGCTGCAGTTACCAGCCCTTTCCTTACCACCCTTCTGTTCCATGACACCCAACACTACAACTGCATAGCATTTTGCGTGGAATGTGAGAACCCAAATGTCCAAGTACACTGGACAAAGAAAAACAAAATTCGCTGAACTCATGGAATTGTACTGGGACAGCAGGCAGTGGAAACAAGTGAGTGACAGGAAAACGCAGTTGGGGGTGTTTGCAACTTACTGAACACATGAAGACAACAACCTTCAGAGAGTAGGCAGAATCACAGCAGCACCTTGAATTGTCACCTGGGATACTATTACCCATAAAAGAGGTAAAAGGTTCAGGACCTCCTCAAACAAGTTAAGCTGCTGAAAGTGAAAGAACACCTAGGAGATAACACACAGTTCTAAAAGTTGTTTTTAATTTTCAAAAGGTGTAACAAATAATATGTTTGCTTACAATCATTGCCTGATTTGCCTTTTCCACAATTAGCACTGACACCACATACTTATAACGGTCATAGTCCAATTCCTTCACAGCATTTAATATTTCTTCTGATATTGAAGCACACAAGAAGGGACTAGAAGCTCCATCATACGTGGCTTCCTGTAGTTTCTTCTATCAAAAACAATTTTGAAAGATCTTAGTTTTCATCCTAGTAGTCTTTTGCAAAAAACATCCTTTACAGTCATTTTCATTACAAGACCATGAGAAGAATTAATGAATTGAATAGTCAGTACAGACGATGGTCTCAAACAGCAAAGGATGAACCGCTTTTACTCCAAAATGTTTTATCTGTTTTTTTAAAGGTGACACACATGCCCAGCCAATCTCTATTCAACAATCAGGAGTGTACTCTTCTCCATTATTTGAGCTCAGTTCACTGGAAAACAGTGCTACAAATATCTGTTCCAAATACCCAAGATATGTCTTCCAGACAGCAGAATTAAAAAGATCTGGTAATAACTGTTCAAATACCACTAACAGCTTTGGATTACCTCAACAAATTGTTTTCTTTCATTTTGGCTTAATTTGTATATGTACCAGTCTGACTGTCAAGGATACCAAGTAATTTCATGCAGGTCCTGTGATATTAGCAGAATTAATAGAAACCCACAAATTTGATGTCATGATCTTTTGCTAACTGAACATTTTGTGGATTATGGTACTTTGAAATGTGCTGTAGCACAATTTGACTTAAAAAAATGCAGGAGTTTATGAAGCTTCAGTTCCACCCAAACAGCACATGCTCAGCAGTGACCTTGCAGAGGCCCTTCTGCACTTTGCAAAACCGAGTATGTTCACATTACATTCATGTGCCAAAACTCAAAAGACTGCAGAGATTTATGTGTGTTTAAGTTTATGCAGTATTCACAGTTCCGTAAATACTTCTGCAAGACAAGCTGCTTTTGCAATGAGACAATTACTTGAAATGATACTATACCGTTAGTATTGCTTCAGCTTTGTCTCTGACTAAAGCATCCCGAACTTTAGTACGTGGCTCCAGTCTGTATGTGTTACAGCTTTTTGGCTTTGCCTTTCCTTCTGTTGGAGCTGTGCCTGAAGCATCCTGAGGTGGTTTTTTTCCTTTTGACTGTACAAAATAATAAGAAAAAATCCACATCACATGTCAATATTTTAGAATTTAAAGACACTAAATAATACTTTATGGTGTACAGCTAAAAGGAAAAAAAAAACCCAACAATTAGTTTAGGAATATGTTAACAAAAACCACAGAAAGCTAGAAGCTGGATATCATCTTCTGCCTGTTTTAACACTACTGTTTTGCCCGAAATAGGAGAAGTGGTTGACTTCTACTCAACTTTAAATTCTTTTTCAGCAAAATCCAACTGAACTTTGCATTTAAACTCGTCAATCAGATACACCATATTACCATCCTTAATCCACTCCCTTTTCCAAAGAAAAATACAGAGGTGTTAACATACCCATACAAGACTGTTAGCCACAAGTTCAAGTTTCTCATTCAAATAGCCTATCCAATATCCAAAATACAGATTTGGTTCATTTACTACTTCATTTTGCTTGTCCTTATTCCTTGTTACTAAAATAGTAGCTTATGTAATGATGATTTAATTTGCTCATTTAAAAAAAAAAATAAATAAATAAAAAAAGGAAAAAGTAAGCTCCGGTGTGCAAAGCTTTGTAATTTTGCTTGGAACTGAAACCCAGATCTCTGATAATCACATTTTCTCCCCATCCAGCTATGTACTCTATCTCAGCAACCTACATAACAAAACTTGTGCCTCTATGAATGCAAGAAACAAGTCTGATGTTGCAAAAAAAAAAAAAAAAAGTCACCTGCTGTCCACCAAGATGGCTTAAAATAGAACTGTAAAATAGTAACATACAGAAAAGCACAAGGAACCAATGAGAACCTAACAATTGCCACAGGCAATGGTCTTCCATACCAGCTAACTAACAAACCACTTCCAAGTTTCACCGACTCCTCAGTCTCAGCTCCACTTCCTGACTACTGCTACAATCTAACATTGAGAGACAATCATCAGTTCCTTTCCAGGAGAGCAGAAAAGAACACAAAGGTGAAATAACATCACAATGCAAGGCTTATGCTAAGAAGTACAGAAAAAAAGTCACTTATGGATAATATAAAAGTCTAATGAGAATTATTTTAGAAGACATGCTACTCAGGGGCTCACAACTCTTTCCATCTGAGGAGTTTTAAGAATCAGGGAAGAAATGCAGTTTCTTCTCCACGAAATCACTTGCACATTCTTTCTTGTCAAAAGCTGTGGACATTACATAAAAGTGTCCTCTAGTTCCTTAAAAGCAGTGATGTTGGCAGCCTTAGTGCAAATTGCCTGCTGGTGTTTGTTGAACTCTGAATAGCACTTACTCTAAATCACAGGGACCAAACACATTTGCACTTTATCGTGTGGACACTCATTATCTACTACCTGCAAACTCAGATCTCAAAAGACTACCACCCTGACATGCTCAACACACGACACCTAACATTAGAAAAAACACCTCAAGCCTTGCAGCTGAGGTCTTCAAATGAGCATCCCCATCCATGTGAGTAGCAATTAACTTGTGAAAAAAGGTGCTATCCAGTGATTCTTTGCTGACATGGTTCAGCTTGAGCCACACTACCTTCAACCTCTTACATCAATGATGGAAAAAAAATCATGTCTATAGCATACAACTTCTAATAATGGCCATACTTAAAAGTTTACCTGCTATTATTAGTGACAGGAGTTTTCATAATCACTTGCAAGAAGTCATTGCATTTTCTAATGAGGCAACCAAAAACCTTGATTTCACTATAGATGTGGCTAGTAAATAAACCTACTTCTGTATATCACTGTATAGAATCCACAGTAAACCCCCAAGTTTTAGCACAATGTTGCAATTACGTTTCTGTAAAATATTTGCACCTTCTGTGAATGAAACTCTCAGATGTTCAAGAACTGACTGCATTTGAGCACTTGACCAAAAAACGCTTGTTCTTAGGCTACTCAACTCGAGTACATTGGCTTAACTTTGGACATATGGAAGGAAGTATGCCAAGAGAAAAAAAGAAGAAAAAATGCTTTTGCTATTTAAATGAAATTCTGTTTGCTATTAAGTCCATTTTAACAACCAATAGGTTTTAATTGTTAAAACAAACAAAAAAGAGTTCTTGTGTATTCCTTCAGAAGAGGGCACGGCTTCTAGCTCAGAGCAGCACCCCAGTTTGGCGAGGCTGCCCCACCGAAGGCAGGACTTCCCTTCTCGTTGCCATCACAGCAGCTCGGCCCTGCGGCGCCTGAGCCGGCGCGCCAGCTGCAGGGCGCGAGCGGGCATCGCGCCTGAGCGGGCAGGGAGAGCACGCGCTATCCCAAACCGGCCGCTAACCGAGACCAAGAATTCCCGATACCAATTTTCACAAAATCACACGCACCCTTTAACCCACCTTCTCCGCACCCCATCCATCCCTTCCAACTGAAGCGCGGCAGGCCCGGACCACCACACCCCCCCAAGTCGGGCATCGCACCCTCCCGCGCCGGGGCCGCTGCCCCCGCTCCCGGCGGTGCCCCAGCCCCGGCCGGCTCAGCCCTGGCGGCCGCTCACCGTGTCTTTGTCCTGGCGCTTTTTCCCTCCCTCCATGGCCGTGGCGGCAGCCCCGCTGTGCGGGTGCGGCGGCCCGGGCCCTGCCCGCGAGCCGGCCGTGACGCGGCGCGCGGGCGGCGGTAACGGAGACGGCGGCGGCCATGGCGGGACCGGCGGCGCCGGGCCCCGGGAAAGGGCCGGGCCCCGTCAAAGGGCCGGCGCTGCGGGGAGGGGAGAGCCCTGCCCTGCTCCTGCCAGCGCCAGCCCGGGGCTGCTGGCCTGCCCTCCCTGCGGAGGTCACCTCCCTGCCCCGTGCCAGGCCCGCTTTGCAGGAACGATAGTGGTAAAGGGTGGCAGCGGTCGTGCAGGGCTCGCTCTGGCCTTCTGTCCTTGACAGTGAAACGGCGAACGGGAAGGGGAACAGACACAAATTAAGATGGACTGAATGATATATCCTAAGATATAATCTTAGGAACATTGTAGATGTTTAAATTCGTTTTTCTTTAAATAGCAGGTAGGTACTCCAGATGGCAGCTAATAGTGGTTTCCGACGGGAACTGTTACCCTTGCTTAGTCCTGATAGCTATATAAATATTTCTTCTCTCCTTGAAGCCATGAATTCAGAAATTACATATGTGAGGGTTAATTCTGCCACCCAATTAGAGAGGAAAAATGTTTTTAATTTGACTTTAATGGCATATTTTTAATTATTATTAGTTGTGGTACTTTATTATTATAAATTTCTTGTCTATCTAATGAGTGAAGAAGTGTGATTATTTTAACTAAATCAGAAGCATTTTCCTGCTTGTTAACATGGGCAGTTTTATCTGTGCAATTTTAAAAATTTAAATGTGTGCTTTTATATCAGTTGATATTTCTGTTTAGACTAATGTGCAAATAGCATGAATGCTTAAATTGCAGTAGCATTGCTACAGAATTAATGTATTCTTCCTCTGCCTCCCTCCAAGGATCTTGCTGGTTGTAAGGACTGACACTCTTGGTTTACTTGAAGTAGCATGAGTTTCTCTGCAAGCTCAGAGATTAGGCAGAACATTTCTATATAAACTGGGATATTTTGCTTCAGTCTATCTTGTCATGAAATACACCATCCTGACCTTGTGAAAACAGAGCAATGCTTTCCCTCAGTTTTATGAAGGTGTTCCTGGTTGAGAGTTCCTTTCATCATGTATGAGAATGAAACTTGCATTGCAAACCCAAACAGCTTCTTTATAGACACCATATAACTGTGCTGATGGGTATGTTTTAATAATTTTTTTGTTCTCATGTGCTTTCTTGTTAAAAGGATTCTTTCTCTGTGTGTGTGTGCTTGTTCTAGATGGCGTTGCCAGACTCGGTCACTACTTGCCTTTCTCAACCTGTGCATTATGCAATTTGCAAACTTGGATTTGAGAAGAAAGACACCCATGATATTGATAACATTTTATCTGAAAACGGGGAAGTATGTTGGCAAGCTGTTACAGAGCATGTGTGTTACCTTGAATCAGGTTGGTGTTTGCCTGCTGTAGTAGTGATGCATGTAAGACTGATGCAGAATTTCAGTACAGCTCATAACAATCCTAGCTGAGTTGTGACAGTTTGTTACAGTACACTACTAGCTCTGCTGCATATTAGAGTATGTAGAGTTCATACCTACAAAGAGCTTTAAATTTTTCATGTGCATTTGGTATTTGGCTTTTGCTGGCTCCTAAGGGTCGTGCAATCTGTTCTACCTAAGCAGTTCCTACTTTGCCTTCATCTTGGTTCCCAGCTAAATGTGCCTGTTACATAAGGGATTCAGTTCTGCTTCTCTCCAACCACATAATTGTCCTGTTCTGTTTTCTTTATAGTGCTTTTGCACTAAATTTAAAAGCCTGGGGCCATCAATATTGCTACTGTTGCTTCTGTTTGTGTTTCCCAGCTTTAGGTTGTACAGAAGTATGGTCTTTTTTCCCTTCTATGTGGAATAGTTTGTTTTTGTTTTTTAGCCAAAACAAAGTATTTATGTCCTGATGTCCTGATGAATTAATAGAATTTTAATTTGTAAATTGCATCATGCAAGCTCTGTTATAAATTTCCAGAGGTGGTAGAAATATCTTTCAGTAAACCAGAAGAATTTATTTTCCTAGAAAAAGTGTCTCATGAAAAAGAGGCAATGATACCACTCTGTAAGGTACCACATCCATCTGCCTTCTTTAAAGGCCATAAGTGGTGCAGTTTGACTCTCACTGAGCCTGCACTAGCTTCCAGCTTGATATATGGGATTTCTATAGAAATTCTAGCAGGTTCTTTATATTTCAACAGAAGCAGAACATAATGATCCTATTTATTTCCATATTTTCTTGTGTTAAGTTTCTGTTGGGATACTATTTTTGTGGGTTTTTTTAGTTCTGTTTGGAGAAGGTGCTTGATGTTACCTGGTTTTGCATTGCAGTTTTACTTTTCAGTACCTTTTCTGTGTGCTGTTTTGGTGTAAATTGTCTTGTATTGGTTGTACTAAAATTGTCAGGATAAAACTGTCGGTGTTAAATATGTACACAAACTGTAGGTGATTTTTAAAATATTAGACTTTCAGGAAGGTTGGTACCCTAATCATCTTCAATTTTTCAATTTAAGATCAAAGCGTGGATTATATCAAAAGCATACGATCATTAGGACCTGTCTGTGAATCTGTTAATTCGTACTTCAAATCTCTGACCAAGGATCAGTTTGTAATTCAGTATACATCATGGTTCCACTGGACAAACTGCACAGAGGTATGCAAATTTCTGTTAAGTTTGTATTTTGGCACCTGAACTTTTTGTGGAAGTTTAGTGTGAGAACACAGAACAGATATCCATGAACCAAAATGCTTAGAATTTGTAACTAATTGTCCTTCTCTGATAGATGGTTGCTTGTAATTTTGTTTTTCTAATAATCTGTGCCTAATGCCAAGTTTCACCTTGGAAAGTTATTATGGATAATTTTTAAATATGTAAGGCACTAGATATCAAGAGGTACTCTAGGGAAATTTCTCTCCAGGTATCTACATTTTCATTTATTTGGCATGGTTTTCTTTCTACATTTGCATAGCAACTATCATGGAGGAATATTCACATTTCTCTGTGCTATTGGCTATGTGATCTTTCATTTTAAATAGTGAGCACAACATTCTTCTTCTCCCCCATTATGCAGGTATTTCTGGAAGTGTTTGATGTTTTGCAATCTACACAAGCTACAGAAGTTGCTCTTGGCTTAATGAAACTAACATCATGCTTGGAGCGTGCTTTGGGTGACGTAAGTGCCAGCATGAGGAGTCTATTGCAGATTTGGCTTTATAAGATGGGAATGAGCTCTTGGATTTAATTGTACATTGTAAAAAGTGATATTACCCTGTTTTGTAGTAGTACACTAATAGTCCACATGCATTTTGAGTTGGACAGAGGTTCTTTCCTGGATCCAGTTGTGCTGATGGAAACATATGTGGAGCTCCTTCACCAGTGCTTGTACAGTTGTTTGTGCGAGTGCTGTTACTAACGAAATTAATTAGGAAAGATAAGCATTCTATTGATCAGTGTACACAGTAGGTCTTTATTAGTTTCATTTATTTAACTGAAGTGGAGTATCATAGCTTCCACAGACGATCTGGTGGTGTATTAACTTCTGTGAGGGGTGGCATGCAGCTGGAAAGACAGGCTGCTGGATAACTTCTTGCCCAGGGAGAAGGGAGAAACATCTACTTAAACAGTTTTTGCTGCTGGGCTGTTTTACAGCCAGGTAAGTTAAAATGGCTAGTTGTTCAACATGTGTAAGGAGCTCTGGAGAAGGAAATGACAGAGAAAGAGCAATGGGCTAACTCACAAACCAATTTGCCCAAATGTGGGGCATAGTAAATTTTTCAGTATAACAGATCACCAAAGATTGGAAAAGAATGTCAGGGAGAGTACCAAGAATGGAAGGTGTGATAGCAGTTGAAGCTTGAGATGCTAATATTGTCCAACAAGGATAAAACCTAGTTTGAAGAACAGTCTGAGTCACAAAACAAATAAGTCTCCTCCCTTTCACAATGATAGATCCTATAAATTTCTATTGTAAAAATGAAATATGCTGTCCTTGATAGAGTTTAGGTATTCTTAATAAGGTTGTGCCTTACTCAGGTTGTGCCTTATTGGTTTTTGTGGGATTTTTTGGAGAAAAAAGCAGTATAAGTACAAACTCTGTGAAAAGCCTAATTATGGTCACATTAAGCAAAATATCCACTCTTCCCTGATGCGTTGTCTAGATTTTAATTCGTTGTGCAATTGCAGAATTTAAAGCCTTTTTAAGGATTTAGTGGGTTTTGTTTGATTAGTGTTTTTACAATAACGAAAATTGTTATTGTGTGAAATAGTCAAATTATATGTTTGAGATACAAAGTATACTAAATTATTTATTATCTGTTCTGCCCTTTTTTTCTTAATAGGTGTATTTACTTAAGGGCAATGATTGTCCTTTCCTTCTAAGAGACTTACTTGCATCTGAGCAGCTTGCAGATGTCTTTGGACAAGATGTAGTAAGTACATAGTTTTGAAATAAGGAATAACTACTGAGTTGGTTTTCTTCCTACCAAATGTACCTTGTGTTAATTTGCACTAAATTACAGTAGATTTATACTACAAGCACTAAGCGATAAACTTGATCTTATTTGTTTGCCTGTCATAACTGTTTGGGATATTTAATAACTTGTTTGATTCTTCCCATATTATATTCTATATCTTGTACAAATCAGCTGAAAGTTTCTCCTTCAGAGAACAGTGGGAATTGAAATTAATGAGTTTCTGTTACTATGATAAGTGGTGGCTAGTCATCTTGACAGTAGACGTAGCTTCTTCATGATTTCTGAACTTTTCTGCCAGGGAAAGGTAATAAAAGTAAGAAGGTTAAGAAAGGAAAAAAATAATAGATTTCTTCATGCAGTAATTGCTTTGTTTATTAATTAGATGAATGTACTGAGGGTATTCATTGGATCTCCACATGGTCTGAACCTTCGTAATGTTTTGTGGCATGGGTTTGCATCACCACAAGAAATTCCTGCCAAGTAAGTTACCAGGAAAAAAACACTCCTTTTCTTACCAGTCAGAGTTGTGAGTTCTTGGAAAGTGGTTAGTAATCACTCACTTCTCTTATGGGAAAGAAAATTAATTTCCCTTGCAGCTTCTGCTTCTTTTGGAAATGGATTTCCATAGAATACTTCTGCCATTACAAAGGTGGCCAGTATTAGGTCCAGCGTGCTTTGTACTATTAGGGGAAACAAGAAAGTTTAACTTTTTTTTAAGTCAGGGCAGTGAGGAGTAATTTGGAACAAAAGACAGAGGAATGGGGTAGAAGGAGGAGCAACAGCAGCCAATGTAGAATACAGTGATGTTTTTTATCTAATTCTACCCTTTTTATCATGCTTAAGAATGCGATTAATTATTAAGTGCTCCTACTCAGATGGGGAGTGTACATTCTGGGCATTTTTCAAAAAAGTGAAAAAACCCCTTTGTTCCTAACCCAAAAATGTTGGTTCTTTGCAAAAAAAAATTTCATTGTATAAGCTTTTCTAATATATTGTGGTATTCTCCCTAGATACTGTGCTATGCTGCTCTTCTTAACTGCAGGATTGGGTCAGTTGTTACAGACCTATCTTCTGCAAACTAAAGGTGTTTTAGTACATCGACCTTATGTCATCTTCATTAGCTTAGAGGAGCTTGATGCATTTCCAGGCAAGTATTTAACCACTAGCAAATTTTTTATTATCCTGTATTTGCTATTGTTTCCTTGTCCAAAAGTGCTGCCAAAAATAATGCATTTCCCAGAGTTCCAAGATTAAATCTTAACTAAGATACCTGTATACACCGTCATTGGGTGAACCAATCATGCTTGTAGGACATCTTAATATGTTGATAGTTCACTGACTATTGAGTAAAAAACTTCTGCATTCTAAAATAATTGCAACACATTGAAGCATTAAATATGGCTACTTCTAAAAGACTTCAACTGTATGTTACATTTTTTTGATTATGAGAATTAATTTCATATAACATTCATCTAGTTTGCCTTTATGAAATCTAACTTTTTTCAGAATCAATGGGTTCCAGCTGCTAGGGTCACAGCAGGAGTGCCGTTAGTCTTACAGGGAAGGTAGTGTTGAAACAGAGTAAAAGATGGTGACACATTTTCACTAGATTAATGTGTTTCTCGGGGAAGGATTTGAAGTGTCAGATCAAAATCTTCTTCCTGTCCACAGACCTTGTTCGGTTTATTCCTACTTTTTAAAGGCAATAATAGCATATAGGGGATCTTGGTGTCAATGGTGATCATGATCAATTTGTGCTATATAATCAGTGGAACATCTGTCCAGAAATTGAGACAGAGTTTTTGGGAACCAAATCAAGCTGATAAGATTCCAATAATAGTGTAGTGTAAATCCTATGGCTGTTGATTAGCTTTGAGAAAACACCTACTGCAATCAAGTTACACTTATCGTTTTAAGCTTTCTCTTGGATAAAACATTTATAATATGAATTTATAAGTGTGGGCTTCATTACGTGGTAGCATTGAAGTATGAAGTGTTAGCTTATTATGCTGTATTCTCAACACAGAAAATTGATAAAATAGGAAAAACATGCTCATGTTCAAATGTTCCTACTAGTCTACTGATTCTGGCTGAATAGAAATGATTCATTAATATTATACTTTTTTAAAGTATCTGAAGTAGGTAGAGAAGCTGGGTCCAGTTGCTATGTAGTCTTTCAATAAAAAGGAAACATGACTTTTTTAAATGGTTTTACTCTATAATTTTATATTATCATCACAAATGCAATCTTACATATTTAAATTCAGATCTTAAATATGACTACTGTTGTACTTGCATAGTTAAAATAAATTGGATAACTTTTAAATTTCCCTTTACAAATGTTGAAATAATATCTTACTTTCAGTGAAATATTTAAAATTCATTAGTAAAGTGTAGATTGTATGTAATTTTTCAATGTTATTTTTTTAACTTGCAGATCTTCATAGTGAAATACTTTCCATAGCTGAAGAACTTGTAAAACTGTCCAGTTTTGTCTTAAAAATTATGATACCATTTTGGATCGCTGCTTTAACAGCTTTTAAGCAAAACAGGTAAGATCTTGTAATTTTTTTAAAATAGAAACTAAAAAGAATATATTCTATATTTTTATAATTGCATTTGCAGATTCCAAGGCTTTATACTAAATTACTTCACAGCATATTGTTATGCTTTGTTATGGTGATCTCTTGGAAAGTTTGTTGAGTTATAACTTTGTTTTGTGCCAGCTAAGATTGTAAACCATATTTTGAAGCCCAAAAAGAGTTTTTGGTGATGTAGCAAAAAAGGAGGGGTTTACAAAGCAAGTGGAAATAAATCTTCCCATGTTAAATCACACTTATTTCTAATTTTCAAAAAAAGTGTATTGTTTTGTTTTTCTCTCACATGCTCCATCTTTTTGAGAGTTATTCTCATCTCTGAGCTTGAATTCAGTGGTCAGTTTCTGTTTGGCACAGTTAGTCATTTATTGTTTTTTTACAAAGTGCATTACAAAGGAATTTTGTCAGGGTTGTTTGGTCCAAGACTGTAACTCTGAAATAGTTTATATTTATAAGGAAGAAAAACACCCTTTGGATATCTCTGTTACTTTTTCAGGTATGCTGACAGTGTGATTCTTTTAATTCCTCAGCTGGAAGTTGGACTTAGAGTGCTTTTCACTACAATTAATAAATGTCCAAATCGATTGCTAACAGCAGAGGTAAACTTTTGTCTAAAGTTAAATATGACTTAGTGCTTACAATATTTGCAAAAGAGTTATTCTAGAAATGTAGTGTTTACGACCATTTACAGATTTACCCCACAAAATTTCAATAAAATTTGGAATATTATTTACAAATCTCCATTTGAGATTCATTAATGCCTTTAATATTTTTTGTGCTTCTAAAAAGGACTGAAAAAGTAGTGAAAGATTAAAGTTCAGAAACAGTATTTAGGGTGAAAAGCAGAACATGATATATTTGTTTTAAAAAATTCAGCACAAAATCCCAAAGTGCCTTTTTTCATTCATAAAGGGACTTTTTTTGCTATTTGCGCACCTCTGCTATCTCATGGAAATGAATAAACTAAAGCTTTATATACATGACTAGTTAATTGATTTTGTCTGAAAACCAAATAATATTATTTGTGTTTTGTTCTAGTCTTCTGCTCTCTACACCACTTTTGATGAGGTACTGTGATTTTTTTCTAAATATATATATATATATATATCAGTGTCAGAATTTAAACCATGTATGTTTCCCATTACTAGAGTTAAGAATGCACTTTCTTTTGTTGAATATGGCATTATTTCTAACATTTTTCCCCAAATAAAAGATGGTGGACAGTAAACACTTTAAATTTTGAATGCTTCAGCAAATATCAATATTAATGCAAAATGTAATGAACAGACTATTTTTTTCCTAAATGTTTTTATCTTGAAATTCAGCACTACGCAGAAACAAACATTCTGCTATTTTTCCTAGGTTCAGTTATTCAAAATAAATACAAATAAATAATGCCAGCATAAATCCTCAGTTTTACAAATTGATTGAATTATTTCAAGTTGTTTGTCAGTATTAATTAGGAATGTTGATTCTAGAGTAGCAGAAGTAATCACATCAGATTAGGAAAACTATTTTAGTTGGTGTTTCTTCTTTGATTATATGGTCTTCAACAATTCAATAAGTTTCTGTTCAATTATTTTTTTTTTTCCTAGATGCTAGCAAAGCATTTGGATAATGAAGAAGTCAACCAGCTACCTGTAGTTCTTGAAGAGCCTGCCATGGGAAGTGTTTCGAAAGTGTTCTAGGGTTTTGTCATCACTGTCTTTTGTTTGTTTGTTTCACTTAGTAATAATCTTTATGATATGCCTAATACTCAATTATTTCATATAGCTTATGTCCAGCAGCTTAGAACCTTAGAAGCTTGTTAGCCTTTTTTATTGTGGAGGTTATGAAGTCATACCTGACAAACTATATTTCATTAGGATATGAGGCTACCTTTCTTTCTGAAATATAAGTGTTTCAGAGATATTTGTCTCTAGACTCCTGAAGTTCAGCTGAATGGAGCAGGAGAAGAACTGATGCTCATACAGGGAAATTTCAAAACTTATTTCTGATTGCTTGTGAGACATGCCTTACATTGTCCGGGCAGATAGCACAGAAATGTGATTCAAACCTATCAGAGCACATTCTGCATCTTACTACCCAAACAGATTGTGAACAGAAAAACCAGGGCTTCTGAGTTTAGAGGTCTTTTGAGAGTATAGGGGAGATCTGAGGTTACTATTCTGTCACCAGAGTCAGTGGGGCTCTGAAGGGCCTGGGACATTGAGCTGATGGAAATCTGTTGTTAACTGTCACAATATAGAATGTATGTTACAAATTTAGTTTGCACTGTTTTGTTGTTTTGGGTTTTTTTTCTGAGTATCTGAACACTCCTATAATATAGACACAGTCACATACTTGTCTTTCAGAGATATTCTATGCACCGAATATGTTCAATTCTGTATGAATACACATAGAATGGAATTCTGTATAGTTGGTGTGTGTTTCCACAGGATTTCCTTTGGGATTTCTTGAACTACCAGGAGGGCCCACGTATAAGAGATCGTTTAAGCCATGGAGAGATCAATCTAGAAACATTTCCCAGAGAAATAGCTAACCAGATAATTGGATTTGCTATTACTATTCTCTGCAGATTCTCAGATGAGAATATGTTTTCTCTTAAGGTAGGGACCAGTATTTTGTTCTCAGGTTTGTTTTTTTTTTTTGTTATTTTGGATACCAAATATGATTTTAGATAGAGTTTTATAATTGAATCTTTCCTGACAACTACTTTTTGTACAGATGAAATATTCCTCTAAGTAAAAAATTGTGAAAGTATGTTTTTGCCTAGTTTTGTAGCTAAATAGAGTACAGAAAGTTTTCCAAAATGTTATCTTTTCTTACTCTACCATTTGTTGGCTTAACCAGTCCTTATTCAAAAAGCTGATCCATAAATTATAATGATTCCACTTAATTTTGTCCAACTGTGTTGATGAACTCGCCTATTTATCTGCAGAATTATCCGAAAGGTATGTAGAATATCTGTGTGTCGTTATTGAGATTTTCTTTTCCAGAGACACTGTAAATAAGAGCACCTTGATAATGGAAGTGTTATTTGTATCTATACTTACATTATGAATTTGTAAATGCTTTTTGCCTAGCACTATGTTTCTCAACATCAACAATTATTGTGTTTGCTCTCCCCAGTTTCCTGTTTATATTTGAGATTACTTCTTTCAATATCATGCAGGAACCTATGAGATAAATCTTCCATTTATTAGTTGCAGCTCTTTCTTAGTTTCTCAAGATGTACTGTGTACTGCTGCATTAAGAGAATACTTGGTTGCTTTTCTGTCAGCTGCTGTCAGGCTTCATAGTTAAAATATGTGAAATTAAGCTTCAACCATTCACTGTGCTGATTACTTCTTTCAGCCCTCAGACATTTGGAAATGTTTGCTGACATCAGTGCTATAGGTGGCATGCATAAAATGACATATAAGTCTGAGTCTGCATATGATTAGGACAGCTTAGAGAAACTGTTGTGTATTGTCTGTGATCTTGTAAATCAGGAACACATGGTCATAAAACCACTGATGAGCTGTGCAAGTTGCTACCAATCTCGATTTCATCCAATTTCCCGACTCAAGAAACAGGTAGGTACTTCCATCTGTGACAGCATTGTGACTCTTAAAATTGTGAATCCTCAAAATTATCTAATTCATTTCTTCATGCTTTGATTGTCCTAAAAAAAAAGTTCAAACCTTACTTTCTTTTTACTTTCTTTTTTTTTTTTTGCTTTATTTTTCAAAACGTAAAGGAAATCACAGTTGCTAAAATGAGATATAATTATGCACACTCCTGTTAATGCAATTAATACCATATTTGTGTTCTAGATCATGAAATAACTTTATTCTTACCTGAGTGTTTGCTTTTCTGTAGTTTTCTCAATCTCCATATGCTTTTTTTTTATGTCAGGACCACTGCTAGGTCCTGTCCCCAGGATTAGGCTATTACTAAGTTTTTTATACTGTATGAAGGCCAGCTGATTAAGATTCTGTTATGGTAGCAAAATCTGCTTTCCAATGTCATAATAGTTCTCTGCCAATCAGTTTAATGAACTGTTTGAGGATGTTTCTCTATTGATTTGAGATTGCAGTAGAAATACCTAGTTCTTTTACTTTTCAACAGCATAAAAACAGTGTGTTACAAGTCTTGTTAGTTAATTTTTTATATTCAAAATAAAAAACAAAGAATACTAAATTAGTTTGTTCAGATAATGTTTTTGCATGGAAGTGTACATCTACTTTTTGTACTAACCTCAACCTTAACAAATGAAGTTGGCTTACACAGTTATGACTAGTGAACAAATAACTTACTGGCTGTTGCAGTTTTTTTCTAAATTGGCCACTAAGAAAAGCATATCAAAGTCTCTACTTTACAAAACATTTTTCACTATATGTTTTTGAGGTTCTGGAATGTATGAAGAGTATCCACTTATGGCCTGAGTTGGCAATAGTGCCTGAAGAACAAGTACAAAAGATTAAAGGGTATGTATGTGCTGTATAAGATCCCCAGATATAAAAAAGCGAATAATTCCTTACTCTGAAAAGGACTTGGTAACCAGTAGAAAACTTTATAGAAGATATGAATTAGAAAAAGAATGTAGCATTCTATTGTTATTTGAAAAGGAAGAAGTCATTAATAATATCACTGGAGGATATTGTACTTGTTTAGAGCTGAGAGAAGAAAATTTAATCTATCATATACATATAATCAGTATCCTGTAGGCTTTTTATGAATGGAGGATTAAGAGGGGTTCTGAAGATTGCTAACAATGAGAAAATGTTGCTTTAGTTGGAGAAAGAAAATCATGCTTGTAAGGTAGAGGGAAAAGAAATATAAGAGTGTAAGAGTGGACACTGGATACACTGCTATCCAAAAAAATCTGCATATTGATCTATCTAAGAAATAATGAGTACTAAACTATTTTTTAGCCTCATTTTTTTCTCTTTTGTTTTTAAGGTTGGAAGGAAATGCTGAAGGTAATACTTTGATTTTGGTGATATCTGAAATTATATCTCAGTTGCAGCATTATATGCCCCAGAATTGCTGTAGTTCAGATGATCCTATCAATGGTGTCCTAACAGAGAGGTGAGTATGATGCCCTCCCAGTTCCCGATGTCAGCTTCTACTTGCAGCCCAATGTAAGAACTCTTAAGTCTAAATTATCCTGTCCCTGTTTGCAGAGAAATGCTTGAATTATTGTATGCATTTTTCTAGTGTTGCTGCTGATTCAATCTGAAAATTTTAGGATTGAGCTGAACATCATCTTCAAAATAAGGATGAGACATTGTACATTTTGGAATTACAATAGAGATTTTACTTAGAAATTAGCCTGAAGAAATAACCTTTTTTTTTTTTCAGACCATGAAAGCAAAATATTTTAAATATTTGTGTACTTACTAGATTAGGTTGGTTTTAGCCTGTTTTGTGCTAAAAACTGCATCAGAAAATCGTTTTAATGTGCTTGGTGTCACAGTTGTGTGTGGCATTCAAAATGGCAATACGCTGCTATGTAATTCTATTCTTCATGCTTTAATATCAAGATTCAGAAAGAAAAAATATCTTGTTATACTTGGTATCAGACTTGTAGGTATGTTAATTCCAATTATGTCTGATTTGGAATAATAATCAAAATAATTTGACTTTTAATTGCCACTCTTAGAGCAGCCTTAAGAGCCCCATGACGAATGAATATGTTGAAACAAAACACTCCTGATGAAACCCATCAGGCATGGGTGGCATAGAGCAAAGATGATTCTGCCTGTTGTTTTACTTACATAACATGTGGGTCTTCTGCTTCTACCCACCGATCTTCAAATTTATTACTTGGAGCAAAGAAGCCTAATTATTGATGTGTTAGACCTTTTCTTAGAGGTTTCTGCCTTTATCACGTCAAGTCATTAATGTTTTGCTATCTCAGGGATAAACTGAGCATGAGGGAGGTTAAGAAACACTTCTGTAAGAACAGAGTATTTCAAGTGATGTGCGACACATTAGTGTAGCAAATATGACAGCAGGAAGATATTTGTGAGCTTTAACAAAGCATGATCTGGTGTGGTATTGATTTAAAAAAATGGCCTCACCACCTGCATTCTACACAATGTTAAGTCTGCTTCTTGTTCTGCCCAGAAGACCACGCACTAATGGGAGTACTAATTAATAGCATTTGTTTCAGTGAGTTTTATTATGGTGGAGGTTAATTCATTGTGAGTTGAGCTATGGTGGGAGGCTTCAACCACAGCCCCGCTGTGATTTGATGTGTTCAGTGTATCATTTCAGCCAGGCAGTTTTGTTTATTGTGGTTGTGTTTCTTTGATCTGAAATGGGAACCATATTCATCATAATCAGTTTTGCATTTGTATTCAATAAAGTGATAGAAAACACAATCACTACTCCTACTACCCAGGTCCTTGCTTTTTTTCAGTCATGAGATAAGGGCAATTTGTTTCCAAGTTTTCTGAATTAAAACATTATGAGTCAAACCACACTTAATATGAAATGTATCCAATGTTAAATCCAGCTAACAAAAGATTGACGTTAAAAAAATCCCTTCCTGTTTTGGAGGCTGCTGGTGGAACTTTGTGATACACGCATTTGCACGCTGTATTCCCCGCGACCTGTCCTGGAAGTAGTGGTGTTACTCCGCAAAATAAGCTCGCAGTGCCATCAAGTGTCCCAGCAGGTTATTGCCGGCGCTGGGCTGAGACACACGCAGTGGCTTAACAAGACTCTGCGTTCTCGCCAGAGGCTCAACTATCGGCGGATGCTGAACAGGTTGGCTGCTGGTTTTGCTTTACTCAGTGGTTAGGGTTTATGAAAGAATGGCTGCACGCTGCTGTTGCTGCCTTTCAGTGGGTTCACTTGGAAGTTTAAAGTCAACAGTGTTCGCATTTTCTTGTTAACCATTTCAGAATCAAGTGTCAACCAGGTTTCTATTAAGTAGCAATATTGAAATAACAAGAAAATCTCAAATTGGAGAGTAATTTGGGGGCATTGCTAGATTATGTCACTGTAAATTACAAGCTTTCAAATCAAGTATTACTTGAATGTTAGATAGTATCTTTTAAATTTCTGGCTTTTCCTATTTAGGTGTATAAATGCCATTCAAGTTTTATCTGACTGCAATAGGTTTAACTGATTTGAAAATTTTATCTACTTTATTTTACTGCTTTTTATCTTTACACTTGAATCAGTTTCTTTATAGATAGAAGAGGTTTTAATATTCCATTATTTTTTTTCCCCTAATCATAGCAGCTTTCCAGAGTTTTATAAGTATTGTGTTACTGGAAGGTTATGTTCCTAAAAATGTTAACCATGTTGCTTAAGAATCATAGCTTAAACTGACAACTCATGATACACATTTGTGATTCAGTTGAACTGTAGTTTATTATCTATGGGCTTGCAAATTTTTCTTCAGAATCTTAGATATTTGACTTCTTTTCCCCCCTCATTTTCAGTTTATAGTCTGTGTTTACTTTTCTGGGATTTGTGCTGCTTTTTGCTGAAGGACATTTCATAATCTTTCTTTTCCCCCGACTCTGCAATATCCAGCAATTTAGATTGCACGCAGAAGTCTTAATATTTACTTTATATTAATGATTTATTTTTAATTTGGTTTTAGTTTGTTTATTTAAGTATTTTTATTTTATTTCTAGCATTAAATTTTTGTCTCCAGTGTTGCGACTCATCTTACTGTTGATTACTCGGGAACTAGTCAGTGTTCATTCAGTTTGTAAGAAGAATCCTTTTGATTATCAGCAGTATCTAAAGTGAGTATATAAATTTACTTTATGGTAATAGGAATTGCCCTAGAATTCCATTTTGATCTGTACTATAGAGATTTTTCATCATTATAGTCATAATTTTACCTTGGACAGTCAGGAGCTAAAATAACTTTCTTGAAGTGTAGATGGGGACTATTAATACATAAAAGTTGCATTCAGTATGTTGCTGACTTTACTCCATTTGTGTTAATTAACAGCTGGTTGGATATCACATACATTGTGAAACATTTGACTAAGAAAGCAAAGGAAGCCATTGGGGAAAACTGTCACACATTTGGTCACTGTATTCTTTCTATGGTGGTGTTAATTGCAGTTCTGAAGATCTTCCCATCTTGGTGTGAGGGAGGGAGTGGTTCTCCAAAAGTAGAGCAAACCTTAATGCATTGATCATCCAATCCTGAGGGAGATTTGGAAACTTAAAGATGTTTGCAACTTTAAGTCAGGCATTGCAGTATTCTTCTCTTCTCTTTTTTTTTTTTTTTTTTTTTTAATCTTTAAAGGAGTTTTTTCCCTAATGTTATTTCTCATAGGTTTTTGAAGTCAGTCTTGCAGTACACTGAGAACTTGGTGACATACACAAGCCCTGAGAAAAACAAGTGGGATGAAACCATAGGACTTACAAAGAACACTTTGATAAAAATAAGGAAAATCAGTGACAGAAAGCTAATGTTAATGCATCTAGCTACATGAATGAAATGGGCTTACGAATGTCTGGATGTTGTTATATCTAAACAGTTACAGAGACCTCATATTTGAGAAATCTTATTCAAAGACAGATTTCATAAGTCATTTTCAAATTTTGGATGCAAAATTTACTCTTTTTGTCAGAAGGTAGCTGCTGATACTGGAGATGAATGATCAAGGTTCCAGAGAATGGGTTGTTTATCAAATCCACTGGAAAATATTTACTGTGAACTAAATCAGAATGATACAAGTTCTATTGTAAATATAGCTTGTGTTTTGGTTTTTTTATATATTTTTTTTTGTTTCCTACTGTACTGAAAAATACCTAAGAAAAAAGTGTGAATAAAAGCTCCGGAACTTTTTAAATCTGAAAAGTAATTTTTTACTTTGGAATACATCAGATATTATGTTAGAGACTGTGATCAACAGGGTAAGAAATTACAAACTTTCATCATAAAATAGTCTGTATTGGCATCTGTGGTTGTTATTAGTTGCAAACAGTCTGATCTTGCTCTGAACTCTGTGGCAGGGCTGGTAACACAATAACCAGTTGTTTATAGATGAGGATTTAAAGGAACAGGATGGATACTTCTGCGTTTGTTTTGTTAAATTTCAACTTCTCATTCCAAAACATATTTAGTCCGTTAATTTAATGTAGAATGAATGTAAGCATGCACATGCACATGCTCACAGACACGTATTCACTGTGGTTTAACAAGTTATCCTCTTATTGCACACAATATTAATTTGAATATTTTAGTTTTTCAAAATAAATTCTTCCTCTTTTTCATCATCAAAGACTAGAACTTCAAAGGAATGCATAGGTTGAAGAACAGATTCACAGAAGACCACCAGTGTCTCTCCATTTGCTTTCTCCTATGGAGAGTAAAATCAGAGGGTAATGTCTGGACAATGTTTGGCTCTACAAAGGATTAAAGATTCAAGTTACATTTTAATAAGCTTCTTTGCAGTGTTTCTTAACTGGAAATCACAGCTAGAGAATTACTAGTTTGGTTTATTCATTGTGGGGGATAGATATAAACTAAGATCATATTGCTTCCTTTGTGTTATTTTTGAAATACATTGTGTGTGTTAGAAATCTAGCTTTCTCACTTCCCAAAAATTCTTTTGTTGCCATGAAAATAAACTATATGAAGAAGTTTGAACTAGATAAAATAGATTAAATCTAGAAATAGAGAATAATTAGTCTAATGTAGTGTATAAGCCACAGTCTAAAAGTTCAGCTTTTATTAAAACATGAGTCAGCTGATCCTAATTATATTTTTGGAGGCTTATTTGGTACCCACTGACTTTGCTCAGATATACTAACTTCTGCTAAGTGTGTCTTGGTAGTGATATTTTTGATGACATTTGCTTTGATGGTGATGAGTATTCTGAGACAAAAATCATTTAAATTTTATATATTCATTGTAGGAACAAGATCAAGAAATTACCACACAGTCATGTTTTGAAAGTACATAAATGGGTGGCACACTTTCTCCTTTGGAAAGTGCATTCTTGTACTAAAAGGCACCTAATAGACTGCAGAAGTGTATTTTCCACAACATAAGTTCTCCTTTTGTTGCTATATTCAAACTTTGGTAAAATGATCTTGCATTCAGTTCACTTCATTTGTTTTACCTAAGATGGAGCACATTGACAGTTTCTTCTTTCCTAATTAGTGCCACAGATGTGATTTGCTGCTCTAAGTTTGTGGTAAGAAGCATGAAGGATTTCTGGCAATTCTGTCAAAAATGCTTTATCAGTTTGTTTTCCTATCTCTGAAGCTCTCTGATGGGAACACTGCTACCATCTATTGTTAAACAAATCTGGAACAGGCTGGGACAATCCAGTTAGTTATTCTTACTCAATGCTGTCATTTACCAGAAGGGCTTATGCATGCAGGGCTTATGGCTTATGACAGCCCTGCATGTCATTTGCATGCAGGGCTTACGGATTTTTCCCGCTGTTAAAAGACTTAAGGAATAGGGCAGTAGAATAAGTGTATATCCTACAATGCACATTTGAAGAACAAATGGCAAGAGATGTGGTAGAGGTCGTTTGGTTTGTCCTTTATCAGTTACTTACTTTTCCACTTCAGTTACTTATCTTTGCCATCTCTTTAGAATCAGTTTTAAGATAAGAGAGTCTAAACTCCAAATCTTTAGCATTCCTGAGAGCAAAAGAAGCTTGGAATAACTATGTATCTAGATAGATCTAGAATTGTACAAAAAAATGTTTTCTTCCAAGTGTGGTGTTTCAAGTATTACTTGGATCTGATCTAATTGTTGGCCTGGATTCCCAGGGTCTGTGTTTTCCTTGAGGTATTCACACAGTAAATCTATATAGACACAGATTTTGAAGCTGCAGCACCCCATGAGGAAAAGTGTTGAATTATTTTGTTTACCTAGATAATCCTAAGGAGGGAGTGATGATTCTTAAATCAGTTAGTCCAAGTTCAATTAGTCAATTTATCAGAGAGTCACAGAATACACCAAGTTGAAAGGGACCCACAAGGATAATTGAGTCAGACTCCTGGCCTTGCACAGAACCATCTCCAAGAGCCACACCCTGTGCCTGAGAGCATTGTCCAAAAGCTTCTTGAACTCTGTCAGGCTTGTGCTGTTACCACTTCCCTTGGGAGCCTGTTCCTATACCCAAAAACCTTCTGGATGGAGAACATTTTTCTAATACCCAGCCTAAACCTCTCCTGACATAGCTTCAACCCATTTCAACATTTTTGATTTTTCATTCATTCTAGGGAGCATCAGGATCAACTACAAGTTCGCTGAGGTGGGCATTGCAGAAGTACCATGAAATATCTTTTATGGTTAGGCATCTGTGTGAAAAGAAAGCTTGTTATTTATGTTCTTTGAGTCATTCCCCAGTTTGTGCTCTCCTCAATGGTGATAGGAAGGGTTAGAAACAGAACCATGTGTTCTTATTCAAACATAACACCAGCAACTAAAAGTAATTAAAACCTTTTTAGGGTTTTCATCACTACTGCATTATACAGAAACGTTTACGCAAGAGATAGCGCTACAAATTTGATTTACTTCATCTTTTAATGCATCCCATCTAGCGGTTTTCAAGCAGCCTGATGGCCTTTGAAGTGAACACATGGTGGCAGTGTTTCGTAATTCAAAATAGCACTCCATGCTGACATTCACTCTCTTAGGCTGTGTATAAAAAAAATCAAGTTTTCTTCTGATTTCAGCAGTTTTGTATATTTGTTTCTTAATTGTGTCTTCTGTAGAAATTTGTTTTCTCATTTGTTTCAGATCACTTTCGGAAAAAGTTGATTGAACACATCTGAAAAAGATTATTTTTGCAAACATTTTCATAGTTAAATAGAGGTTCATCACATTTTCCACACTATTTGCTGAGGACTTTTGGAATTTTTCAGATGTCCATCAGCTTCCCCTCTCCATACGTACTTTAAAAGAATAAGTTATTCAAATTTAATAAATAATTTAACAAAATATTGTTTTTTATAAAACATAAGTATTGATATTCCTAAAAGAAAAAATTTCAGATTGTCATTTATTAATTGCTATGAGAGCACCAAAAATGGTCTTTTCTCAAAAGTAATGTATATCTTTAGAATAAAAATCATTATTTTCAAGAAATATGTTTATTGGGAAATTTTCACTAAGGTCTGAGCCTTATTGCTGTGGTAATGGTTTTTCAGTCTGTTGTAGCTGAAATGTGCTACTCACATGCTGCTCTGTGAAGAAGAGCTAGTTGAGCATTGCTTGTTGGGTGGCCTTTGAAAACCTTGTCCATGGTAGCAACTTCAAACTGTGCAGAAAGGTTGCAGTTAGAAAAGATTTTCATTCACATGATGTGATTTTTGTACACTGTGAAATCTTGTGTATAAACATTGGAACATCCTCAGCAGAGCTCTTTTTTGCCTACACTACATGAGTGCATCTGGTCCATGTGTGGTGTATAACCTTTTTTTCATAAATTGGTCTGCAGATGCAGAGCAGATTCCTGGCTGGTGTGAATTACTCCTGTTCCATCTTCTTTGGGACAGATCCTTTACTCTGATAAGGATCATCCCCACACTGTTTCAGTTTCCCTTGAAGGGGATTGGTTTCTAGCTGTACAGCTTTTTCAGGCTTGTGTGTTTTCAGGGTACTGGAAGAAAGAGTCACATAGTTCAGATAAATTTGCTGTATAGCAAAACCTCATTAATTTAGAAGCATACATTGCAGGGAAGTAAGGATCATGTGTGGGACTTTACAGCTACAAAGCAAATACCTAGATTCTTAAATATCTTTGTGTTTCTGAAAGAACTTCGCCTAGAGTAGAAATGAGTTTTCTTTTTGAGGCTTTTTCAGGGCAGCACTGTAAGTTAGAGCACCTGATATGTGCTTTTTAAAAATTTTCAAGGATCAATGGAAATGTCTTATTTAAAAAGTCTTATAAGCCATATAGATTTTCAGATAGAAATTGAAAGAAAAATGCCTGTTGTTTGTCTTCCCCGGGCCTCAGGCAATAGGATGTAAATATGGGTAGTGAATACTTTGTGAGATCAAACTGGCATTTTTTCTGAAGGTGAGAATCCAAGACAATATATACAATTAAAGCCAACAGCCTTGCCTACCAAAAGGAGTCCATGCCTTCTGGCATTCTCCACTGAATACCTCCTCTGTTCCTCTCCTATGTATATGCATCTCACAGTTTCTCAAAAAAAAAAAAAAAAAAAAAAAAAAGCGTAGTAGAACCAGCCAGTGCCAGTTTGTTTTCCATGTTTTCTTTTCTCTGTAAGGGATTAGCTGTAGTAACAGATTTCATGTGCCAGAAAGTGGGTGAACATTAACTATTTTGTCATGCACTGATCCTTCCCACAGCCCTGCAAAATTTGAAATGCAGGAATGGTTATTCATTAACATTTCTTTGTGTCTACAGGAAGTACATTTACTATGTAAACATGTTTTATATAGAACATACAGCTGTTTTGAACGAGCACTCAATGAAACATAAGAGTACAGTGCCTACACTGCCACTTCAGAAACTCTGAGATACCACGGCATTGTGTTTTGGAAGAGTGAACACAAAAAAGACTTGGTGGAAGTTTCTTAAAAAACCAAAAATCTTTGATTTGCTTGATAGTTTCATATCTAAAATGTATCTGCACACTGAACTATTATTGTGCAATTTTTAGAAGTGGAGTGGGGGGGAATGTGTTTCTTTGTGCTGATTTTAGTGGAGATCCCTTTAAAGAAAGAATAGTCAAGCACCATCAGATAGTCCATTTTTCATAGACTGTGGAAAATACTGCCACCAGAAAAAAACAAACTTATAGCATGCAGAAAATGCGCCCAGAATATCTAGAAGAATCACAGGCTGTTTGTTCTGAGAATGTCAGTCGTAAATCTGTGAGGAACTTCACTAGTAAAGATACATCCTTGGGTAATAGGTGGAATTGTCCCAGATATACCTCTCTGTAAGCAACTCCACTGGCTAAACTTCACTGAAAGAGCATTTTATGGAATTGGGATGTTTTCTGAAATGGTGAGGAATTATTCTGTTTACCAGAAACAGCAGTCAGAGTGTTCTGGCTGTGCTGTTGCCTCTAGCTGGCTGAAGCTGTTTTGCCCCTTCAGAGCTGCAGGATGGTGCATTGATTGAGGTACTTCTCAAACCGTACATTGTAATCATGGGCTGTAAACATTGGCCCTCCCACATCAAGGTTACCATTCCTAGAGGACTCTAGGGCTGAGAAGCATAGGTGTGCTTAGGAGAGGGGATGTGAAAAGCAGGCCAAGCCCTGCACAGAGGGCGGATGTTGAGGTGCCAAGTTAGCCAATATTCAGACTGTGGGCTGCTATGCTGTGGGTTTGTGTTTGGATTTTAGGTGTGAGAATCACTGAGGCTGGTAAAGACCTCTATGATCTTTGAGTCCAACACTACCTTGTTCAACACTAAACTATATCCTCAAGTGCCACATCCGCATGTTTTATTTTAACTACTCCAGGGATGGTGATTTTATCACTTCCTTGGACAGCCTGTTACAATGCCTGATGACCATTTGGTGAACAAATTTTTCCTAATATCCAGCCTAAACCTTCCCTGGTGCATCTTCAGGCCAATTTCTTCTTGTCTCATTGCTTGTTACTTGGGAGAGAAGACCAAGTCCCACCTGGTTACAATCTCCTTTCAAGTAGTTTTAGAGAGCAATAAGGTTCCTCCTAATAATCCTTGCTCAGAAAAGCCCAAAATGGAAGAATTGAGTCCTGGTTGTCTAGCCAGTTCTATATGCACCTTTTACTAAATGTTAAGGAAGGGGAGAGTTTCTAGTATTAATGGGAAAATAATACTGCCCTTTACTGGCAGGATAGTACAGTGATAGGAGAAGACAATTAGATGAGCTCATAAATTTTGCACTAATGGCACCTGTGCAAAAGCAGAAGGTTAATTCTTGACAGTTGATAAAAAAGAAGTGCTAAAAAAAAAGGCAAAAAGCTGCAGTTGACCCTTCAGGATATAATGCACTTGTGTCAACATGGACTCTGCCCAAACATTGTTCTGCTGTGGAAGCAGCTGGATGCCCTGCCCTCTGGTTAATATAGTGCCAAAGGGAAGGGGTAGGGAGAGATGATGTGAGGGAAGAGGGAGGAGAAAAAGAGGCAGGAGGGAAGATAAAGCAAACCCAGCTCACATCTTCAACACCATGCTCTGAACTGAAAATGTTCTCCAGCGTCAGCCCTCATTTCTTGATATTTAGGAACATGCATCAGCAGAGAGTGTCTGCCTCAAAGTCACAGACGCTGTGACAAGCTGCTTCTTTTACAAATACTTTTCTCTGTGAGGGTAGGCAGTGATGGAGAAAGGAGCAGGGGAGAGAGTAATGGCTATTCCTGCCTGGCCTCTAATATTCAAGGTCTAATTTATAGTATTCCATGTAGCATGATGGTGACATTTTAATGGTGTATTAACACTGAAGTCTGGAATATTTATTTGGTTGAAAATGGATCTGATACTAAATATACCTCTGGGGACATGGCTGTGCAATGATTACAGAACTGATAGCCATCAAATTGATAGCATTTCCCTGTCCTCCTGAGTCTTCTGCTGTAAAAGTGGGGCAGGGTTTTTTTCTGGTTAGGAATAATGGTCTCTGTGCTACCCTTGGGGGCAGATGTGTCCCAGCACCTGCGCTCTGGATCCAGGATACAGAGCTTCCACACAATTATCTTCCAGTTTGCTGTTAATTTCTATTCAAATTAATCAGTAGTTACTTGATGTGAGGATCACATTATGAGCTTTAAAGCTTTATCACACACCATTGTTGTTTATTTATTTATAGTCTATTATTCATGCTAGAAATACTGAGCAATTTAACCTGATTTGTAATTTTTCTTTTTTTTTGTTTGTTTTTTGGGGTTTTTGTTTGTTTGTTTTTGGGTTTTTTTTGTTTTTTTTTTTTTTCTTTATTCTCCCATGTGATTTGCATACATATAATGAAGCGGGGTGGGGAGGAGAAGGGAGGTTACTGTGGGACTGGATTTTTTTTCGTTCATTATCTATACTAGCCAATATGAGATAGTGCCCAACAGAGTTTCTTAGCATCCCTTACTTTCAAGGAGGTGAATGTACTGAAGCAAGATGGACACTGATCTCAGAAAAAAGCAACCACATATGCAAATACTTGTACTTGATTCATGGAGTTTAATTTAATATGAACTGTGTCAAACCTATGCTGTGGATATTTTGAGAGTTTGTTTTCATTAACATTCAAGCAAGGTGCTGTCCTGTCTGTGGGAAAGACAGGATGTGTGATGGAGGGAGCCCTGCAGCCTGGCATCTGCAGCCTGGTGATCTATAGCTGTGGCTTTTGCAGGCTCAGAGCAAAAAGGATGTGAGCATGAGTGAGTGCCCCAGCCACGTATGTCGGTGGGTCGGTGACCGTGGGGATTCTCTTGCCAACAGCCTTGCTGGATGGCAGGGATTGCAGCTGATAGCAATCAAGAGGAAGCTTTTATTTCCTTTTGACTTTTACAAACTGGCCTAATATAAGTTCTATTTATTCAGGTGTTTTTATACAAATTTTCCAAAGATATCAAGTTTGACCTTTGTGTATGTAGTTTCCCCTCCAGTTAGTGAAAACCATTTAGAAATGTCAAGGATGGGACTAGAAGGAACCTCCTAGGTGCTGTCTGCTGCTAGTTCAGTCAACCAGATTGCCCGCAATCTTTTTCAGCTCTGTCAAATACCAGAAATAATCTGTCTCTCCTACTCATCTGTTTGCTGTACTGCTGTACCAGAACCTTGTCCATGTTGCTTAGAAACCCTCTTCTAGTATCCAAGTTTCTTTTCACAGCCCATTCATATGAATTTTTTCTTGTGCCAATATTGTCCCCTAGTTGGGTGGCTTTGCTCTCTATCTAATGTTTGCATATCACTTCAATATATTTATAATAAGGGACCATATCCTTTCTCAGACTTCATTTTTTTTAATGTTAAACAAGCACAGCTTTTTTAGTGTCCATTTATAAAATATGTTTGTTATTTCAAGTATATGCCCAGTAACATTTCCCTGCACCTGCTCTTGTTTTGGTTCTCATCTATAGGACCAGTCTTGCTTAAGATTGAGGTCAGACTAACTGAAATAATTCCCACTTTGGTGGCACACGCTCTCAACTCTAACACGACTTTTTCAGATCCTAATTTCAATTTCTAGTATTTATATGATCTTTGCTTAACTCAATACACTTTTTGACATGATCATTCATCCACATGGGTTTGATGCCACCCTCATAGAGTTGTCCTTTTGGCCAGAGGTTTGACATTCCATGTCTCTTTTATCTTGAAAGACATTACAGGTTTCATCTGAAATCCCAGTTAATGAGATTTTGAACCCAGTTCACTAGACTACCACAACCCAATGGAACTCTCAAATTTCATCACATTCCCAAATTTAATTCCCATTTCCTTATTCCATAAGCAGAAGCACAAAATTAGGAGTTTGTGTTGTTTCTGTAAATGCCTTTAGAGTGTTTTTATCTCTGCCCGGCACCCTTGTTGTGGGTGACATGAGTGGGCAATGGAACCTCTGTGCTGCTGCCATGGGCCAGTGCCCCGGGACGGGCAGGTGTTCCCTGAGACCTGAGACAGATGTGCAGATGCAGAGACAAGAGCTCACTCCAGGGGAGATGGACACCCACCCTAGGCTCCATCCCACTTCTCCAGCGGCATGTTTGAACAAGAAGAAAGAACACGGTTGGCAATGGAATGGGTAAAGTTTTACAAGGAGAGCAGGTGTGCCTGCTTGAAAGATAAACTCTTCCCCCATGTGATGATAAGATAAATGATCCGAACTTGTGATTTAGTTAATGTTTCTGTCTTTAGCCTGCTGTGTACACAGCACCCTGCTGGATAAGCTGCCCAGAACTGCATGCCTCTGTATGCACAGAGCTATAATAGTCAGCAATATCATTCTCTCACCCTGTGTCCTTAACTAAACAGCCTTTAATCATTATACATCGTTATTATATGTTCCCTATTATACAATGCAACAGCTACCTTGCATTTAAAAAAGACAGTGCCTACATTAAATATCATTATTGGCTGTGTCCTGAGGATCTTGTTTCACTGCTATTTCAGGCTGTCATGGTTCTCCAGAGCAGTATTTAAACTATGTCTGAATTTAGGCAAATGGTTTTTGTTCATGTGCCTTGAGAATTAGAGTTAATCCATCTTTCCACCAAGGGAAAATTCCTCCAGAGGCATCTTGCTCTTGTTTCACTGCTTATTGATTATCACTCCCAGTTTGCACGTTACTGGCTTTGGTGTTCCAGCTGCATTTGAATGAGCAAAAGAAAAGCCAGCTGGTGCTCTGTTGTTCTGATTTTTATATCAGCATTTTGGTTTCAAAGACATTTATCTAATCTTATTAACTGGCTTTACCAAGAGGATTTCCTCACAGACTTAACTGAGAGAAAACAAATAGGCAGTGAGGAGGGGGTGGTGAACGATGTCTTCTGTTATTCTGTACAGAAGCACATTCTTACCTACTGGGAGAAAAAATAAATCAGGTTTACCATTGACTCAAATGCTGACATGTTCTGACTAAGGTAAATCTCTTTATTTCCCTTATGTGAATGGCCTGTAAGAAGACAAGGTGATGGGCATTTTCTTTCCATGCAAGTGCAGATAACAGGCCAGAAGACACAATCTGCTCCAGGAAAAAAGGCAGGCAATGAGCCCATGCTCTCGCTCAGAGGAATGAGGCCAGGGGACTGGGGGACTGGGGACTGGCCACGTCCCCGGCATCTATCTGTTCTCTCTTTCAAGTGAGAGATCACTTGTTTTGTATGGAGCTTTCTTGTATGAAAAGCATGACTAAAAGCCATGTGTGCAGAGTACAAAAATGGAACAGATTTGGGGAAATTAGTTATATGCATTTGGAATCTCTAAGTTTGAGGGTAGGAAGCATGCTACAGGTCCAGATTCCCAGTGAGGCACATGGACAAGTAAATCATAAATTCAAAAATCATAATTCATAAATTCAGAGTAATATTCAACATAATGTAAAATACAGTGAATATATAAGCTTTACAAGAGTGTGTAGTGACAGGACAAGAAGGAATGGCTATCAGCTGAAACAGAGTAGATTTAGAAGACAAAAAATAAAGAATATGTGAGGGAGAGAGAGCTTCACTTTCTCATGAATAAAATGCAAAGAATTGTACCCATCCTTATATTTTATAATCAGTGTAGTCACAGCTCCTGGTGTTGGCCATGGGTTTACTTGCTTTCCTTCCTTTCTTCTTTTCCTTCTCACTCCCTCTTTTGCTGTGTACAGAGACCATGTTTACAGGAAAAACTTATGTTGATTCCTAAGGAATCTTTTTAGATTTACATGTGTTATCTTTTAACTTAAAAGCTCTGTTTGGGTTAGCACTGGTGGAGAATAAAGGATGGTCCTGGGGTCGATGGCTTTTTTCCCTGGGAACGAAAGGGAGTTATTGCCCTAAAGTCCCATGCAGAGCAAGAATGGTAAGGGCTACTAGCTTTCCCTAGCTCTCTCTACATGCTGGGAATTGTCCACAAAGGACACTGTATTATCCTGTCTAGAGGGAAAGCTGTGCAATGATGCATTCACATCCCATGCCCATCACAGCTATTGCCATACATGAGCAGGCACAAAAGCCTGTCCAATCAATTCAGAAGTATTTGAAATCACCTGAAGATCAAGCCCATTCTCTTATCCTCACTGCTTAGAGTCTCTGCCAAGCTCACCTTTAGGCATGGCTGGGTAAATCTTATTGGAGCTTCCAGTCTGCTTCAGCCACCTTCAGCTTCCAGTCACCAAGGCTGTGAGGTAGTGGATTGCACAGGCATAAGCTGGGAGTTCTGAGTTACACACTGTAGCCTCTCTGGGAGGTGAAGGGTGGCACGCTGGAAGGCACCCACCTCCTACCAGTCTGCAAAGCCATCCTGCCCTGACTGTCACAGTAAGCTTGCCCTGCCTCTTGCTCAAGTGTTTTGTAGAATAACATAGGAGTTCTGTCTGAGGGCACATTGGTTAAAATGTCCTCAATAATGGAGCATAATAGCAGGCATCAGTGCATCTTCCATAATGAAAAGCAGATGCACTGTTTTTGCCCAGTGAACATATTTCCAATAGCACCTACATTTCTTTAGGCTCAGCATCTGTCCCCCTGAGGAAGCAAAATAAGTGAGTGTGTGCAAGGGGGTGAATTTAAAACAATGCTCTGAATCATCTCCTTAAACAGATGCCTTTGCTTGTCACAAAACAACAGCTATTGGTTGCTCCACTTAACTCACCTCCAGAACCAGCTAAATGTAGGCAGCACTCTGTAGAAAGTAAATCCATGTTGGAAGTTAACACAGTAGCCACTCTGGATTATGTCCCTATTGCAGCTGTGTTCTGAGATGAGGACAGCTTATTGGTACTCCAGCTCTTGCATTGTGCATACAAAGTGGAGGATTTTATTTATGTGAACAGATTTTTTTCCTTCTCTACTCTATTTTAAAACACATTTAATCAAATAGGGACTCTTAGAATATCTGGATGCTCAGTGTACTGATGACTTTTAATTTTAAGATGTGAGTCATTGTCCCCATGGTCTGAACCCAGACTATCAGAAAGAACCTAGCTGAATAAGCAGCCAGTGGTCTTCTTTTCCCAACAAAATTGAGTTCCGTGTGCCAATAAGAAAGCTCTATTGTTCAGTAAGTGAAGCTTTGTTGGGGCATCCTCCATGGATGTGATAAAGTCCATGTCAAGTTTTTAGTTCACCACCAAGTAAGAAGCAATGTTTCCCATCTGTGAGAAATGTTTTTGTGTTTGTTCAGTGCCAGTCAAAAGTGAGCTAAAATTGTCTTTAACCAGAATTTTTTTTTTCATGGGATCTCTCACAGCCCAGTGTGGGATCTCAGGAAAGGGTCTTGGCTTTGTGCTGTGAGCTGTGGACTCCCACTGCTGCACATCCAGCCCTTTCCAAAACTGTGTCCTCTGGGGTTCTCTGGAACTACAGACCCAGTACAAGCATACAAAGGCATAGACAGGCTTTGTGCCAGGCTAACATAGTATTACAAACTGCTTAGAAGAACATGAGAGAAAGATCTGAAGAAATAATAAGCAGGCGTAAACACATACACACACATATATATGTCTTAATTTTATTTCTTATCCTTCAGAAGAGTTGGGAAGTAGTACAACTCTCTAAGCTTTTCAACTTCTTTTCCATTTGGTAGCCTTCATTCAGGATCATGGCTAGGTAGATTTGTTCTTTCTGTCCCTAGAGGGTCCCCTGATTCAACTGAAAGTTCTGCAACGTGTCCCTCCTGTTTCTTCTTTTTCACCTGAAGCTTATTATTTAGTCCCTCTTAAAGCAGTTTTGCATCCTCCTTTCTTACTGACTATAGCACTGCTGGTAATTTGCCTCTGTATAGCTGTTGACCTGTTTCCTCATCTAAGCAATCTCTAAATATTTACACTTTTGGATCAGGGCATATTTAGTAAGTGACTGACAACAGCAGAGAAATGCTTCAGTTTCCACAAGAAAAGAGGGATTCCATTCCATCACAATATTTTATTGAAAGGACCATATGAACTGCCTAACTCCTACCATAATTCTTGAATTGCACATAGTTAAATAAAAATGTTAGCATGTGCCACCTGCAATGCTGAAACGTTTTTCCCTCACTGATAAAAATAAATAAAAATATATGTTATATATATAAAAGTCACACCCACATAGTGGAGATTGAAGCCCACTTCAAATTGCACTTTGAGAAATAACAGTTAATTTTTAATAATTAAAAAATCTTAAAATCAAAGAGTTTTTGTCTTGTAGTGTCCTAGTTTCTTAATTAATTGCCATATGGTACCAGGTGAAATGCTTTGTGGAAGAAACCTAAATCTCCTGTGTCATTATTTTGCCCTTATTAATCAAATGTATGGCCCAGCAGCTGTTGAGCATCCTGTGTGCAATACTTCTACATTTCATCATGGCAAAGTATCCACCTCCAGGCTTGAAACAGCCACAGGAGTCAGAGCTTAGAATGCATTTTCTAGGTTTGCACACTAGGAGTTTTTCTGTTCTGACTTTTTGTGTATATGTAATCAATTTTGTGCAAGTATCCAAGCAAGGTGACTGTAGTATATTTGTAAGGAATTAATTCAAAGTTTGCCAGTCACTTAGGGAACAGTGACAAGATGACTGCTATGAAAGTTTACAGGGATCTATCTGTATAGTAGTTTGGAAGAAACACATCATAATGACTATTCTTTTTTTTTTTTTTTTTTTTTTTTTTGGCCATGAAATATTGTACAAAATGATGACTTGATATAGATGAATGCTTATGCTCCACAGCCGGGATGTGACTGATTTAATGAAGTGTTTTAATTAGTTCAGGCTCTGTGGACTTGACTGTATATCTAGACCACATATATCATCTCATCTAGAAAATAAGTAATGCCAGAATTCAGGTCCAGTTTCACTCACGAATAAATCTACCTTTGGTTCCAACTTAAATATCAAGTGTTGACTCCCTTCTGAAGTTGGCTATTCCTGTGAGTTTCTGTCTAGGCTGTGGATATTTATAGTGCCTTTCCTTTTCTGGAATACTTGTGTGTTAAAGAGACCCAAAGACACCCTAGTTTCCCCCGTTTGTATTCCCTTCCTTTTTCTTCCCCTTGTTCCCTATTCCAAACCCTCCTGTCAGCAGGAGCATGGGCTGTGGTCTCCACCAGAGGAAGCTGTAGGATGAACTGGCTCCCACCCTGCAGAGCCATTGTCCTTCCCCTGGGACTGGATCAGTGGAACAAGCCCTTCACCCTACCACCCATGCTTCCTTTGGTTATTGAATTTGTGGGGAAGACAACACCTGAAAACAACTGCCCAAAGAACATACATTGTTGGATCAAATATTAATGAATAAGAACAGTAAAATTTGCAAGAAAATTTCTTGGCTGTATCTCTCAATGCTTCTCTTCTCTGTATATCTCTAGAGATTTTCTTCACCCTTTAACCTCTTTTTTGATGCCAAGTAAATCATTGTTCCACCTCCTTCAGTTACTCCTTTGAAATGCCATGTCTTGGGCTGGAAGTGCAAGATGTGGCTGGGGATGTGAATTCTATTGCCCCGGTTAGAGGTGGGGCAGTTATCTTCTGTTTATTTGGCTACCTGTTAAAACCAGGTAGGGCAGTTTTCTTTACCTCTTTCATGACCAATCCTCCCTCCAGAAAATATCTTATTAATATAAGATATGGACCATTGGGTGTCACTGCATGACTGATAAAATTACATCATTCCATTGTGCAATGCTCTGCCCAGAGGGAGGAGCCAAGCATTTCTACCTGGATATAATCTGAGATTTGGAACACCAAAGACAGCCTTTTCCACTGGATTCCTAGAGGAAGACCAGGCCCATCCACACTACCGCTGGACATTCAGAGGAAAACTACACCCTTCTACAGGATCACTGCTTGAACAGAACCACATCTGTCACTCCAGGAGGACGGCAGCCACCATTCAATCGGACTGCTACCAACACCCTGACCAACAGGGTGTCAGGCTGTATTCTGACTCTGTCAGAGTTTTTTGTATTACTGCATTTTTATTGCACTTTTATTTTTTCCCTAATAAAAAATTGTTATTCCTACTCCCATATCTTTGCCTGAGAGCCCCTTAATTTCAAAATTATAACAATTCAAAGGGAAGGGATTTACATTCTCCATTTCAAGGGAGGCTCCTACCTTCCTCAGCAGACACTTGTCTTTTCAAACGAAGACATGCCATCATTTTGGGAGAGTCTGAGGACAGCCATTTGCCATAAGGTCAAACAATGACCATCACATATGGATGAGTTAAGAGGAACTCAAATCAAAACCTACCCTTGAGATACTACCAGTCATCTCAGGTTACAGCATCCTTCAGCTGTAATGCAGAAGCTGCAGTTCTAAGGTGTTTGTTGGAGCCAGTTTACCCAGCTGCCCATGGGTGATGTTTTATACTCAGAGAGAAGTGGCTGTTACTTCTCTAGGCAGCACTTGTCCATCATCACTGTGTTATCCAAGCATGGCTACCACCCCACATGAGCATTGAGAAATTTGAGCCTATTTTAGTGAAGTATTTGCCTCCTGCTCTATATTTCCCAGCAGGTGGAAAACTACAGATGCAGCTTTCTTGAAGAAAACATTCAGGAACAAGCAGCTGTTTTGCATAAGGACCCATCATTTCTGCAAATGACTGGTCACCTGAACTTGGTTTTACAGGTCACTAAAAGATGATACAAGGTTTATGTGCAAAGATGCACCTGGAATAAAAGTGATTTTGAGTATGTTAGTGGATTTATGGCCTTCTGTGAAGAAAAAGATTAAACTGCATCTATTTTTATATAAGCACTCATAATCTGTATGAACCCAGGTGTTAAAATACTTGCATAAATAAATAGCAAATAAGAACAAGATTTTGAATTTAGGATGCCTTTTTAGTGCATGTTCTTGAAGGATTTATCTTTTCTGAGTATAAAGGACAATTTTCTTTGAAAAAAAGAAAATCAACATGCACCACAAATGACAACTTGTTATGGATGTAAATATTAATTATACATTGAAATTCTGGAACTGTTTTTACTGGAAGCTTGTTAGCTTGTTAATTATCATAATTATCATACAAGGGGAAAGGGAAGAGAGAGAGAGAGACTGATTAGTGTTGGTAATTTGCCTCATCCTTTCTGTGCTGTTGCCTTTTTTTTTTTCCTTTTTTTTTTTTTTTTTTTTTTGTTTTGTTTTGGGAAAATTAATTCTGTGAAATTATCACTAGGGTGCTGTGTGCTCCAGGATACGTCTGCATGATGCGGCATTGTTCTGGCAGAATGCAGACTTAATTCCTGCTTGGCACCTTTCCTGTCCCTCTTTTCCATGCCACGTTGGAGTCTGCCAATCTTGGGCAACGCCATATCATGCACTGCTCTACCCTCAAAATAAAACTGAAATAAAAATAGGCACAGACACGCAGTGCTCCTGAAACCTCAGACAAATACATGCTGACACAGAAATTAAGGAAAATGGTGGTGTTTTAGTTACAATATAATAGAGGAACATTACTCCTGATAGGCACAAAGCTGTTAGTGGATACCAGTGTGTACCATAGCCATCCTCAGTCTTTTGGAGTGGTCTTGGTGTAAAATTTCTCCCCTTGCTGACTTTTAATGGACTCTTTGTTTTTCTTCTTGCACCTATATGGGTGGGACAGCCCTGGATACTGAGATGACAGTGAAAAAAGGAGAGGAAAAAAAAATCCCACGTAATGTTTGCTCATGTGAGAGTTTGATTTAACTCTGTGGCAGGGAAAAAAAGAAATAGATTTAAATATATGTTTCATCATTGAAAAAATTTGCCTTGCAGGTTTTTTAAGGATCTGTATGGCCTCCTGGTTTGCCCAGGCTACTCAGGAAAGATATGGGAAAAAAAGTGGTTGTGAATCCACCAAATCTGCAAAGGATAAAGAATTACTCAAATTCTGAAAAGTCTGTGAGCAACTTCAGAGGCACCTTATCTAACTAGATGAATGGGTGGCATGGTGTCATACAAGGTTCAGCTCTGTTCAGACAAAGTGTTGCACACTGAAGGGAAGAAAAAAAATGGATGTGCTCATATGCCTTACAGGGCTCTCAATTACCTGCAGTGGCTTGGGAAAAGCAGCTGAGTGTCACGGTGGACGTCTCAGTGATCATTTGGATGCAGAGCACAGCTCTAATTTATTGGTCAGGCAAGATGTTAGACTGCAAAAAGAGCAGGATAAAGAATAATGTGTAAAATGCAAGCAATTAATTATGTACATCGATAATGCATTCACATTTGGAATAAAATATGCAGGACTGGACACCCAATACTCCCAAGTTTCACAAGAAGCCTGCACGAGAGCAAGACAGAGTTCAGAGAAAGGTGACAGGAATGGAAAAGGGCGTGTGAAATTTCCCATCTGAGAAAAGACTGAAAAGACTGGACAGTTTACATTTTTAAAAAGGTGAAAAAGTGCTGATGTTGTAGAAATACCATAAAACATGGTTGTGATATACTGCTAGCAAATAGAAAACCTATTTGACCTATGTTACAATCCAGACACAAGAGAGGAGCGAGCGAATTGGAAGAATAGTAATTTCAGAGCTAATTAGGAACAGACATTTTTAGCACATTTATCATTTGCCTCTGTGCCACCAGACATCAGTTGCTAAACCTTGAACAGCGAGTGGTTTGTCAGGGTAGGAGTGGGCTTGTGGAGTGAATGGCAGGCGCTGGGGACACACCACCCATGCCATATGCCCTTGGGACTGTTACATCTGCTCTGATCCCACAGAACAGACATTCAGTGGCAGCAACCCATCCATTGCACTCCTGGCATGTGCACTGTGGTTTATATTAATCCACTGGAAAGGTAATAGTTAGAAATGATCATCCTGTCAAGCAAAGTGTGGTCCATGAGGACCACAGCGAGAAACTATTAAAAATTACATCTTGGATTCAAATTCAAATGGTAATGCACATGCATCTTCTGAGCCCAAGATCATACTGAGACTCAAAGTAAGGCTTGACATTTATACAATAAAGAGAATGTTAGAATTATACTAAAGAAACTTGGAAGCTGATAGTTTTTATTTTATTTTATTTTTATGCCTTTTTTTTTTTTCACTGAGTGACAATGAGGATGCAACATTTTGGGTTAAGGACCTAGGAAAACACCTATGACAGAAGTCTCTGTCGTGTCTTCATAGTGAGGCAATTACAGCATGAAATTAAATATTCAAGTGGGTTTAATACAAACTCTTATAAACTTGTGCACGCTTGACATGCATGTCTTAGATAAATGTCAAGGGTGTTTTTTGTGCTGTGGTTTCTTTCTTGCTCTTGCCCACTGTGCAGATTCTGGAGTAGTCTTTGAAGTGAAAGCAGTCAAATATTACACCAAATCAAATAGATGAACTCTTAAAAAAAAATATTTGCTGTTTTCAGGTTGTCAGAGAGATTCACAACTTTCAGGGAACAGCTAGATCCGGGCTGAAGAGACCGTACAGAAGCTACAGGCAATATGAACACATGGGGTTTTAGATGACTGCTATCACCTGATCTAGTCCATCAGGACACGCACATAGCGTCACTCAGGAGATGTGGGTTGACCCTGGCTCAGTGCCAGGTGTCCACCAAAGCCACTCCTCCCTACTAAGCCAGGCAGTGGGCAGAAAATATAACAAAAGTCTTCTGGGTCAAGGTAAGGGTGGGGAGAGATCACTCACTGATTACTGTCAGGGGCAAAACAGACTCCACTTGGGGAAATTATTTTATTACCAAACAAATTAGAATAGGATAAAGAGAAATAAAACAAAATCTTAAAACCTTTCCTCCCACCCCTCACTTCATCCCAGTCTCAACTTCACTCTTGCTTTTTCTTTACCTCCTCCACCCCAGTGGTGAAGCAGGAGGGGAATGGGGGCTCTGTTACCAGTACAACAAAAAGCAACTCAGCCCAGTTAGCTGTGAGTTCAGGGAGGACAAGTGAAGACCACTGGAGTGTTTGGTCCCTGATGGGTCTCAGCAGCTCCCCCGCAGCCCCTTCCTGCAGCCAGCACATCCCAACAAAAGGTCTTGGGAAATTGCCCTGTGGAGACTGCAGTGTGACATCTGGAAGATGCACCTATCTCTGGAGGAGAGGAGCTCTGCCATAATTATTCAGGTCTGATAATTAACTGGGATGTAATTAGATATAATCACCCTGACAACAGTGTGCACCTTTTTCAACAGACAAGGAGGAGGCCTTGTTGTCCACCTGTGTCTGATCAAAAGGGATAATAGAGGAGCAAGCCATTAGTGTGCACGTGGTAAGGGAACTGGGCCAGTGCTCCCATTGAAGGCCTGATAAGTGATACAGCGAGGCATAGGAGAAAATAATTAATTCATGATATTTTTTTAAACTGTCTTTGCCATCATGATCTCAGTTGTCAGTAGCCAACCTGTTTGAATAATACCACATTAAAGAAAAAAAAGGCCAAAAAAAAAAAAAAAAAAAAAAAAAAAGCCAGGGCAGCTAAAAGAGAAGAGAAACATTTTCTGCACTATCAGCAGGGTTCAGCGAAATTATTGTGTCCTTTTGTTGAAGCAAACAACAAGGGAACAGCTGAAATGCTCTATATCCATCTGCACATGGCATCTACCCAAAACCTGCTTAACACAAATGCGCCAAGGCCCATGACAAGGGCCCTGTCCTCTGCTCATCCAGAACAGCCAGGGCTGTGCATGGAAATCTCCTATCCATGGAAGAAATGCTTAAAACTGCAAGCTGGGAGTTTCTGGTGCCTGCCTGAGCCTTGTTTTGAGGGTGGTTGAAGGTACCAGGGGAGCTGCACATAGGGAAGAGCAGCAGCAGGACCTTGGAGCTGTGTCGGGGGTGCCTCCACACCCTGAGCAGCTTTAGATGAATTACCAAATGCAGATGTTTTCTGGAGCATCACCACCAGCAGCTTTCTGCCCTCACCCACTATCACAGCTGTGCCACCCCTGTCAAAGCAGCTTTCTCCCTTCCCATGGAATGGTGTCTCCAGGCCCTGCTGAAGAGCAAAATGGGCACCTGCAGATACGTGCATGGGGATGCCCTGACACCCGCTGGTTGATTTACAGGGTTCCTCTCAGGAGGTGCTGCTGTCAGTCTGCTTGCTGCAGCTCACTCCACCCATCCACAGGGACCTGGAGAGAAAACATTTCCCAGAAGGTGACAGGCACACACCTTTGGTGTACTGGACCACACATGCAAAAATTATATCAAAATGGAACCTTTCTTTTGCAGGAGGAGAGGAACCAGATCCAACAACCAAATATCTCTGAAGTAAGACGAAGTCCATGCTTGGTTCCCAGATCTGATGGCTGAGGTGAATTCTGTAAACCCAGCATTTCTGGCCTTCTGATTTGCATCTGTGCACAGCAGAGGTTTTTCCCTTAGCGCCTTTAAATGATCTTTCAGGATGAAAAAATATCACTAGCCTGTATTTGAACTGCAAGTCAAGGCTTTCTAAAGAACAACAGCTCCTCAAGGTCTCTTAAAGCAGAAATTTTTGCTATGTTTTATATCAGAAATAATTAGAAATTGATACATTGCTGTAGAGAATACTGTTAACTGGCTTTGTGATGGGTTCATTGCTATGTGCACATACAAAAAAGCCGTGCTGGGGTAAGAGCTAGAGCCCTGATAACATCAATTTCTGGAGCCAAAGAAGTCTAGCCAGAAGTTAGCTTCTGTTTAAACCACCCAGCCGCTGCACTATAAGGATTTTTTTCCTCCTCCAAGGGTTGAACATGTGGGTCTTTGTCTCAGTGATGTTATCTGCCCATGCTTGATTCTCTCTTACAGGGCAAGTTCTGGATAACCACCAGCTTCCCCCATCTGTGCAGAGTGGCAGAGAGACAAAGTGTCCACAGTCATCTGCCTTTAAACAAACTAGATCAATGTACTTGGTGTTCCCCCATTCCCCCTTGACACAAATTTTATTTCTTTTTCTCATTTCTTTCTTTTTTTTTTTTTTTTTAATTTTCCTCTTACCTCTGGATTGTTGTGTTTTCCTCCGAGGCAGATGAGGGCAAATTGCATTTTCATAAATTCAAAGACAGTTGTGTATTTTTGTTGTTGGTATCTTGAAAACATTTGATGAGACTATAAGTTAATTTTTGTTACTTATAACTGAAGTCCCCTTACCTCTTTTTGTTTCCAGATTCACCTGCTTCTTTCTGTGTTTCTACTTGGCCTTTTCTGTCTAACTGTGGAAACTCACATGTACCACTGTGAAAATACTGCAGACCATTGGGGACACTCCTCACCATATAAAGCAGAAAGTCTCTATGGGCGCAATCAAAGCCTAAAATCTTGTTTTTTCTAGTATTAACTACATTTTGGCAATCAGTGCTACATTCATATAAAGCAGGTGCTGGAGCAACATGAATACCATTGATGTCTAGATGGTTTAAAATACCGCAAAGAATTCTTCTGGAAGTTTCCTGAGTTGCTCGGGGCGGGGGGTTTATGTCAATATTTAGGAGTATGGTTTAAGCCTTTCTGATACGGCTGGGGAGGAAGCTTTGTGTGGTGGGAATAGGGAATACTGCTGGAGGGGAAAGCTGAGCTGTGCATATTTGGCACACTGCAGCAGCCACCCTGCCCTGCTGTGATCCCCTGCTCCTTGCTCCCACTTGCCACTCCCCTGCTGCTGCCTGTGCTCTTCCTGTCTCTTTGGAGCAGGGATTGTCTCCATGCTGACTCCACACTGCCACAGCTCAAAATGGAACAGCACCAAGGGGACCAAGTAGGAGCTATTTTAACACAAACATCAGTTTCTTTCCTTTCAGAACAACTGAGTCAATCAGCCAAGCCTCATTTGGTAGATCTGTGCTCACCAGAGAGTCCAGGTATAGTGCCTGTACCATTTTGTATTTGTAAGACATCCTTGTCCCCTCCAAAAAAATCTCCCAGCTATTGCTGCTTTGTGGCACTTTGGTCAGAATGCTGGAGGGGAGAGTAATTTCCACCACTACCTCAGACATGATACAGATGCCTGATGAAGCAGGGAAGAAAGCAGGGCTAACGATAGCCAGCCCAATTAGCGCAGCACCCTGGGCAGGGCATTTCATCTGGGCCCTCCGCACCGCCTGCCGGGACGGGTGCAGATGTGCGAGCGGTGAGTGACAGGCAGAGGAGCTGGGACATGACTACATTGAAAATCCTTCCCTGAGATTTTCCTGCTTCCTTTTTCCCTTTCTCCCCTTTCACCACGTGAAACGCGCAGTGGGCTGTATATGCAAACACTGACAGATGGTGACACTCGGCTCCAGCTCAGGCAGATTAGAAAGGGAACTCAGTGTTCAAGGGACCAATTACCACTCTGTCCCCTCGGGGAAGAGCATATCAGATGTTTACTGGGGGTTAATAATAAATGAATTGAAAAAAAAATTGCTCTTCGAACACCATATTCTGTGTATTCATGTCAGCAGGTTGTAATTAGCTAATTAAATGCTTGGACTGACAGAACGGCCCCAGTGGGGGTTGCAACATCGCAGACCACTCCTGAAATATGAGCAGGAAACATCTTGGAATATGTAGGCAGGAGAACAGTTAACACCTCACATTTAATGGGAAACTTCTTCCTGCAAAGGTTACTAGGAGAGCTGGGAGGAGGATTTGGACAGGACTGTGTCTGCAAAGCTTGCTGCCAAACAAGCCAGGGGACAGCATGCAAGTGAGGGGGGCACGCTAGATAAGGAAACAAGTAATCACGAGCTCGAGGCAAGCAAAATATGGAGATAAAAGGATGAAGCATTTGAAATTAGTATCAAATTCAATATTAATTTCAACTAGCTGGTAACTCCCAGCTCCTCCTTAAAAAGGTAGAAAGCTCCATGGTGGTGGGAGAGCTACCAGGAGGCACAATCTACTATAAATATAGGTGTCCAACCATGTATGATTAGTTTGAGTCATCAAAACCAAAGCTACACTCAAGGAACATGAAAGGCCCACCTTTAACCTCCTGAAGCAGAGGAAATGAGAAGGCACATTCAACCTCTTGGCTGCCGTTCGGGTATTAGCTCATGCCTTACACGCCTGCCCTCACTGCTGGCCTCCAGAGATGAGAGAGTTTTGTACCACTGGCATGTCACCACTGCTTGTTTGCTTTCCTGGCTCCTTAGTAGCAGTGGGGTTGGGTTCATGAACAGCAAGGCACCTGGCACACTATACAAATAGGGGAGCAAAATCCATGCCAAATTACAGCACAAATAATGCATCTGTCTAGAATGTATCAAAGGAGGCATTTGCAGCACTGGCAGTGAAAATGATAGTGTCTCAGGATTTTTCAGGCCCCAGGCTTCTTTGCTCTCACTTTCTAGACACAGTGCTTTGGAGGTAAAAAAATGCTTGCAAGGGATCAACTTGGAAGTATTCAAGCCTGCCCCATAAGACTCCACACTCACTCTCAGCAGCTACATTTTGATTGTGAAAGGTGACACACAACATTGTGTGCCTGAACCTGCAGCCTGCCAGCATGTTGTAGATACACAGAAGAGGGCTCATCTGCCCCTGGGGTCCTACCTCCTTGATGCTACAGGAATTTATTACAGATGAAAGGATGTGTTGGTGAAAAAGGTGAGAAACATGATAAAGATGCCTCCAAAATTTAAACCATGAGTTATCTATAGAACCTGAAAAATCAAGGGCAAACATGGCACTTTGCACCCTGCATTCATTACTGCATCAGAAGTTGGGGGTATACAAGGCATCTCGTTTGAAAAGTTTTTTGAGAGATGCATTAGACCATATATCTAGACAGAAGGCAGAAGAAGAGCCAGCAGATCAGGGCTGCATGCTTGGTGGTGCTGGTGTACGCAGGACACAGGGAGGACCACACTCTGCTATACTCTGTGTGCAAGAGCTTGCCTGCTGCAGATAGGTGTCATCTGCCTCCCAAAATCAGAAATGCTCTGATGAACTCAGGAGGTCTAACCAAACTTTTCTTTGCTGCAGCTGTGATGCTTTCCTCATGCCCCTGCTAGTGCTCTGTGTTCTGTGCTGTAAACATGCCCACCCAAAGAGCCTGAGAGGGGATGGCTGTGATACATTGCTGCCAGACAGGGATGTATGTTTGCACTACAGAAGCTTGTTGATCTTCCCTTTCCTCTCTACCCTAGTGCTTATTATGATTGCAGGGTAAAATCATTGCTCTGCAATGTATGCCAACCTGAAATGTCCCTGCCCATGCTCTCCCACTCTCCCAGGGTGTCATCTAACCTTGGGGGTCAGTCTGAGGGGACAGCTGCAGGAATAACCAGTGTTCCTTGGCTCCTGTCCCTTCTGGTGAGGGAATAAGGTAGGCTACTTTGCCCATGATTAATTTTTAAATACTTTTCTATAATGAGCCAGCCTCACAAAACTGCAGTTGTTTAAACTCTTCTAAGGGTTTTTAGCACTTACTTGTCAGGCAAAATACTGAAATAGCCTTTTTAGTAGTGTTTTGGTTATGTGGGACAAATTCATCCCTCATTTCTAAGCCAGTAAGCTCATGGGTGACAGAACATGCATAATTTAATCAGGTGGAGGCACAGTCTTGGTTACTTGAAGGCTGTATATGGGGTGTCTCTCCCACATCCATCATCCATGGGCAGCCTCTGCAGCACACAGATGCTCGGAGGCAGTGGAGTCTGAGTAAGACACTCCTTCATGGAGGTGCCTGTCCTGATGCCTGTCCTGATGGCTCCAGATGAGAGTTTGTAGTAGTCTTCCCATGCTGCTACTCAAAACCGGGGGAAAAGCATGTGTCCAAAGCCACCTCTGAGCCTGCCCTGAGTGAGCTCTGCACCTCTCCAGCTGTGCAGGCTTGGCAGGATGCTCTGGTCCCCAGTGAAGCCAATGTGACATCAGGGCAGACCCAGCTGGTGTCTGCTTTGCAAAGTACTCATGAGAGTGCCCTTACCTGAATAACAGACTTGTCTTTTGGGCTTCAGCTCCTGTGTAGTCACAGTCAGAATAACCCTTGGCACTTTCCACTATGGGAGTTTAGGTTGAATTTTTAAAAAACCTCCAGGAGATACACAATAAAGGCAAGAAATGAGTAGGGAGTGATAACATCAGCAGGCTGGCTCCTGAGCACAGGGAGCAGCCATCCTGCTGCCTGCCTCCTCCCTATTGCCAGTTGCCATATTCATCCTGCTGAGGTACCTTGTGATTATGTTACATGGTTTTTTATATCTTCACTTCCTCAAGTTCCCTAGATTCATTCCCTGAATAATAGCACCGTCTTTACATACCTATGTAAGGTTTCAGGACCATAATTTGGGCTTTGCAAAGTGTTTTTGGACTCTCAGACCATTCCACAAACAACTACTCTACTTACTTCTATACCCATTCCAGTGGAGCAAGTGATGCTTACAATTCATCATGCTTCTAAGAGCTTTCCCAGATCCTGGCCACATAGCTTGACTCTTTGCAGAAATTATTTCTACAGGAATGTGTTGGCACTGTTACAGGCAGGAAGATATTTTCTGCACAAATGTGCATCAGAGAATGTGCTCTTTATCACACCCACTGAGCTGCCTGAGAGAATGGAAGGAAAGCAAGCAGCACCCTCCAGGGGGAAGGAAGGCCTGGTCAATCTGCCAGCTCCTTGTTACCAAGCTGTGACTAGCTGGTGCAATCCTGCCCAACCATAATATTTCAGAACTGAGTCATCCAACAACATCAGCTACATTTGTAATTGCCATCTCAAATAACCACATATATTTATTATTTGCCAACACATGCTTTATTGCTGCTCATTACAAGCCATTAATGAGGTGTCTGTTTTAATGGTAGTTGTGGAGCTAATAAGCAGGAGGTGGAAGAAGCCTGCCCTTTGCCAGTACATATTTCTTTACTGGCTTTTGGGCTGCCATATATCCCACCAATAAATGACAAATGTAGGATTGTGGGGTCTGCCTCAAACACACCTGCTGTAGTCTCATTTTTGCAGGGTGTGGGGAAACAGGAGGTGTGGGGCTGAGGAGGAGGTAAAGAGATGAAAGGTTTGACCCATAGAGATCAAAAGCAGTGAGAGGAGTGATGCTCACCCAGCAGGTCCCCCAGCCTGTGCAGGCACACTGTGCCCCCCAAGGAATGCATGTGGCACGCTGCCCCTTCCCTGGCAGCCATGGAGTTATGTGGGGTGCAGCTGGCAGCTGCTGGCAGCATGGCCACCCCACACGGGCGGCACTCAGCTGTTTCACATTTTGCAGAGTTTTAGGAGGAACACGTGTCTTCCCCATGGGCCCCATCCCACACAGGCACAACCACATGGGGTGTGGGACCCAGCTGCCTGGTGAGGGGCTGCTGCTGAGGAGCCACTCTCCCCTTGTCACCCTGTCTGCCCATGTATCAGGGGTGCCTTGAGGGCATCACTCATTGTCATGATGCTTTTCCAGCTCAAACTATAGCTTTGAAACAAATAAAGAGAAATCCTTGGCCTTTAAACTTCCAGGTGAACCCAGAAGCACAAGTTGCAGAGGCTGAGCCCTTGCTGTGTGTGCAGCCCTGCACACAGCCTTGCAACCTGTGCCAGCAGTGCAGCTCCTCTTCCTTCCCACACATCCCACCCATGGGGCAAGGGATGTGGGGTACCCTCTGTGTCTCTCAGCTCCCATCCCTCAAGCCCAAAGGGGGAAAGAAGGCATCCCAGCGATGCCCCTTCATTGTCCTCCTGCCCAGGTTTGCCTCTCCGGGACAGGAGGAGGTGGCAGGGCTGGCAAGGGACGATGGCAGGATGAGACCATGCGTGGCGCAGGCTCAGGGTGGTGCAGGCTCAGGGTGGTGCAGCCGCTCTGCCGTGCTCACTCAAGGAGAAAGGAGACAGAGCAACAGATGCAGGGCAGGCACGAAGAGTGGAGGCTCCCATTATTTTGGCCTTGGGCACTTTCGGAGCTTGGCGGTCTTGAGAGTCACCCAGCGTTTGGCCAGATCCCCAGTGGCTTTGCACATTCCTTTTCTTTCCATGAATGAATGGTCTAATCTGGCTGGAGGGCATTGCAAGACCCAATAGCCAGTTTGCTGCACCTGCTCATCAGGGATTGAAACACCTGCCGTGGCCGGGGCTTAGCATTTAAGTGCTGCTATTTGAAGACAAATCTCGTCTTTTGTCTCTGCCTGAGCCTTCTCACAGCTTCCCCCTCCCCTTAATAGAAAACAAAGAAAAAAAAAAAACCACGAAAAAGAAAAGGCCATGTTGGGTGTTTTTTTTGGACAAGGCCTATTTTTCCATCAATTTCCTAGAGAAGCCACCCTTGCTTTCCACATTAGGTGCATTGCTGGGAAATGTTATTCACACAGGGAAAGAGCACTTTTCTTTTGCTCACAGCTGTTTAGAAGCCTGTGCTGATGTTAAAATGTGGGAACCTTGGGTGGTTTCACTCTTTAGCACTTCTGTATAGTCCTGGTACTGGCAATTAATGCTATGCAATAAACTGATGCTTTCAGTGAGAACAGATGTTCTTCCACACAGCCTCCTACCTACATTAAACCTTCTTTTTTAGTTCCTTTCTTGTGGCAACAAACAAATAATGTTGAATCAATAGCTAATGTAAAATTTACTTAATGGGGTATTAGAAGGCAGTTGTATGGTTTCTGTTCTGCCAGCAAATTAAAATGTAAGGAAATAGATTTTATCCAAACAATGTGATTTCTCTCTTCTTTTTAGTGAATTTATGTATTTGGGTGACTGAGAAACTTGGACTGTGTATAGAAGCCTCGGTCCTGCAAGATTTGTTAATGAAGAGGCTAGAAAAATATAAAATACACTAAATGGATTGGACAGAAACCAGCTGATGCATCTCCAAAGTTAACAGAAAGCAGAAAATATCGTTCTAGTGACTCTCAACTGATGTCTTCTTGAACCAAGTTCACTAACACTTTTATCAGTGATCTGGAAGAAAAATAAAAGCTGTGTTATATACAAAGATTGTCAGAAAGCAAAGTCTGCAATGGAGAGCAGGCTTCAGGGCAGGGAGCTGGACAGAGATACAGTCTTGAGTGAAAAATAAGGAAATGTCTCCTTACTCCTTGCTCCTGCCCTGCCCAAGCACCTTCTCTGGGAAAGGAAATCTGGCAATGCAGCAGCCTCAGTCTGCCAGAGGACAACAAAACCTAGAGAAAGGAATTGAAATTAGGCAGATGCAAACTGAAGGGCATATTTGCAACAGAGGACAATGAACCACTGAAATTACTTACTGAGAGATGTGATGGATTCTCCATTACCCGAGACTCTCAAAATGCATACTTTTCTCATCTCTTCTCAAAAAAAAAAAAAAAAAAAAAAAATTCACTTGATTCAGAGGACTCTTAGGTACGGTGTTACAGGGAAGATCCAGCAGGATGACCACAGTGGTGTTGGCCTTATAATCTGATATAATATAATCTAATCTATTTAATCATAAAAAAATTTTAAGAGAAGACACACTCCTAAAAATCTCAAGCTTGTTTAATTTTGATTTATCATAAAATAATAAATGAATAACTAAAAAATATGGAGGGAAAACTAATTCACTCCTTTTAGAGATATTTCTTGGGCAATCATAACATCATATTAAATAAATGAAGATAAAAATTAGGCCCCATTTAAGAAGAGGCTCATTATTATACTGATGGTCGAGCTGCAAAATTCTCTACATTGTGGGCAAAACAAGCAAATAGACAGTTAACTTTTTGGGAATAGATCCTAATAAAAGAAGAGTAGATGATCCTGTGTTCATCTGCACAATAAGCTGAACTTGCCTTAGGGCAGAGATCAATTGCTAGGAGGTTTAAAAGAAATTTTTCCCGTAGGTATCTTAGGAAGAGTGATGTGTTCTCCATTAATTCCTTAGGTCACTGGGAGCTTAGCCAATGTCTGCTTTTTGAAAGACATCAAGAGTTTTGTTAAGAATTTCAATCAGCTGAGTACTCATACAGTTTTATATAGTGGTGCCCTTGATTTCTTTGTGATCCTGGGATTTTTGCAGCTAAAGGACGAGGGACTGCCCACAGGGAGCAAGGTTTGGTTTGGCACTTTCTGTTGTTGTCTTTGCCCGGAGCATCCAGTGGGAGGCCACTGCTGGAGGTACGATGTCAGCTGTGATGTGATCTGGCACAGGTTTCACTACTATGAATTCCCTTGGCTGTTGCCTCTCAGAGGCTATACAAAAAAAAAAACCAAAAAAAAAAAAAAACAAAAAAAAAAAACAAAGTAAAGATCAGAGACAACTCTACTTACATGTTCTTAGCGGTACTGAGAGACTATCTTAATTATCTTTTGCCTGTGAGATTAATCATACAGGACTGTTCTCTTTTCCAATTGTCTATGAATTTAAAACACTTCTGTCTCCTAGAAAATATTTCAAAGGAAAAGACATTTCTCATTACTCTACCTAGATGTGCCTGTATCTTTGTCCTCCATGTGGCATCACTCCTTCTTTCCCAGCAATGTGGCAGTAGAGTGGGTTGTGTTCTAGACACGCAGTTCACAAAACAGCCCACAGCGCCAGAAGGACACAAGCACGAATTTTCCAGTGTGGCTCAGGTGTGAATTCAAGTTACAATGTATTTTTATAGTGTGAGTCTCATGCTAATTTCTCAATGAACAACTAAAAGCCATCAAGAAAAAGTGCCAGTGGCTTTGAAGCAGATTATGCTGTTGTAACATATCACAGAGAGCTACTGGTTCCAGTGAGGTGGGTGGAAGTAAAGCCACTGCAGGTGTGTTCCCAGTGAGATCAAAATCAGACAGGTGGAGGTAAATAGAGGACAGAGGGCTGTCCTATCTTTGGGAGAGATAAGGGTTCTGTGCTGGGGAGGGCAGTGCTGCAGCTGAAAAAAAGACATGCCTGCTTTCATCTGTGACATTATCTTCATGCAATCAGCAGAACAAGGTTCTTGGCTTCAGTAGTAAGGAAAGAAGTCTGTGTGCTTGAGGACTATACAACATAGTTAAGATTTAGGGAGGGTAGAGGCTGTAGGACCAGAGCTTGCAAGCTTGCCAAGAAATAGAAATGAGTTATTTGCAGGGATTTAAAAAAAAAAAAAAAAAAAAAAGTGAGTCTTAAAAGTAGAGTTTGTTTGAGTTTTGGAAGGTATCTGGGGGGTTTGCAACACAAGCTGTCTTGACAGAGATATCTCTGAGCCAAATTAACTAGTGTTTCTCCCCTGAAATAAAAAAGTGTATAAGATAAAAGAAACAGTGGAAAAGAGGGTGTGCTTTGAAAATGGGAAAATAGAGAACAGAAAGGGACATACTTCCTGAAACTTTCAAATAATGTGTTCTCCCTTCTCTGTACCCAGTAAAGAGCCTGTTTAGCTCTTTAGTTCTTAGTGTTTTCCCACTGCTTAGGAGTGAGTGCTATTGCAAGATAAAATGAGTTGGGCATGCTGTAATGCAGTCTATTTCTCTGGGTGCTCCAGGAGAGAAACCCATATAAACACTACCCAGTATAAAGCTTTTCTGTGTTGCCCATTGAAGCAATCCCTTCCCCATCCGTTATTCCTTGTTAGAAGTTTCACTGTGTTTGCTTTTTTCTATATTAAGAAGCAATTTGTAATTAGCTTTCCTCCACTGCGCTCCCTCTCTGCCAAAACAAACTTGTCAATAAAAGCCTGATGTTTAGATGCAAAAAAGATGTACATTTAATTAAATGCAAAGTTGTTTTGTGAGAATGGAACATGTGAAGAAGCCACTAAAGAGCATCACACAGAGTGCAGAGCTGGAAGCAAATGTTAGAAGTAAAGGAACAGTGTGGATATTATGATTTCAAGCCACAGACATTGTAGCACTGAAGAAAATTGTAAAGCAAGCAATTTCTGGATAGTTAAAAGAAAAATAGCTGCTAGTTGCATCAAATTAAGCCCTGAGAAAAATCTTCATAAAACTTGAGAGTGCTGAGCGTGAGATGTATGTAGAGTGAAGCAAACCCGGGTGTGAGGTCCTGGGGGACTCCATGTGTGATGTGTGTTATGAGCAGGCTCGATTTCCAAGTCTTCATTAGCTTTGCTAAACAAACACGCATTCTTGTTAAACATTTCTCCTGAGATGACAACTATTGACAATACATCTTCCTGAAGCATATGACAGTTATCAAACAAATAGTTGACACTTTGCAAAGTTTCCATTATTCTCTGGTTGCTGAAAAAGTGGAGGGTAGAGCAGGACACTTGGCATTGGGAGCACTTTAGCAGTTAATGTTTTGCACAAATTTTAAGTATAGAGGCTGCACTCAAATGTCTAAAGTGCTGATTCTGTGAAAACAACAGTTTGAGGCCTGCTGTTGAAATCTGGGGAGATACATGCTCTCTGGGAAAGCCATGCACATCAGCAGCAATTCAGTACCATAAAAACTAATGTTAGGAGTCATGTTCATTTATGCTTGGGTCTTTCATGCACTTTTCATCTCGTGGTTCTAAAGGCAGACAGTGCAGACTGAGGAGGGGCAAACAAGATTGCTCATTTCTGTACCATCTTCAAATGTACAAACAAGAGGCTCCGTGTGGATCTCTGTACAGAGAGGATGCTGTTGTGAAACTTGCATGTGGTCTGATCCTAGCTCTGACATGGTGGCTCATTAACCTGAAATCAGCACAGCATGCGCACAACAGTGAGGACAATAAAGCTGATTTTCTTACTTTGAGACAATCATATAAAAGATCTCAAAATTAAAGAAGCTTAAAATCCTCTTCAAAAATGTGAGAAAACATAAAACAGTCAACAACAAAAACAAGTGGTTAAGAGATGTTACTTGCAAACTACCCCCCTCCCACCAAAACCAAGCTCCAAACAAACTAACAGCCACTATGTTTGGGTGGAGCACCTTAGCAAAACCGTAGTCGACCATGTTGCTGTGTGAGAATACGTTCCTAATGTTGGAGAAAACTTGTTTTCCAAGGAAGGCAGAATGAGCAGAGAAGCACTGGAACAATTTATCTTTGGTCATATCAGCTAAAAATGCTCTTTATGGAGCAGAGAAACATGCTGAATAATTTACTTAACTTACAATCTTTTATACTCAATTGTCTAAGCTGATATAAAGCCATAGGAAGTCTTCCTTTCTGCTTCTTTTTAGGCTGCAAATCAGAGCTGGAGATAAACAGCCTTCAAATTGCCTCTTGCTGAACACAAGCAATTACAGTAAGATAGACACATAACAGTGTATGTATGAAAGTAGTTTAATTTAAAACATTATGGTATACACAATCTATCAAAGATGGCTGTCTCAAAACCATATTCCATGACAAAAAAAAAACCCTGAAAATATTGTTGGTTCATTGTTATTTTTCATGGGTACTGTTGAAATATTGGCTGGAAGGACCTCCAGAACCCCTGGAAGTTCCCTGAGGCTGTGGGTTCCCCTGACCCTGTGCTTAAATATTAGTGGGCAGGATGCTGGTCTCACAAACTACCTTGATCCAACAATGTATGCAATGACTGTACCAAACAAGTCTATTATACCTTTTTTGTTATTATGTTTTTCTCTCTGCATTGCTTTTATCTCCTTTGCTGCCTCATAATGCAGTTAATCTTGTCACAGAGCCAGAGGTGATGAAGAATGGCTGATCTTACTCGTTAAAACAACAATCCCTTTATATAAAGGGATGTTCTCCTTGTAGCACTTTTTATTCTCCCTCCTCCCAGTGAAGGCAAACCTATTTCTGTCAATCACTCCTTGAAGCCTTTCATGTTGCCTTATCTTTGTAATTTTGGCCTGCCTTCTAGTATCAGAGCCCATAGCCAGGCTCACCCCCCCAGTTGTGACCTCTGAAGTGTTTGAAATAAACATTTTCAATGGCCGTCCTAGGACAAAAGTGTTGTCCAGTCAGGTTGTGTTTTCTCCCTTTTCAAAAAAAAATTGTGAAAGGTGACATGGTGCTGCTTGCTCGCTTTGAGGTGTGCTGTGATTACCAGGTATTTTCAGCTGCTGCTTACCCAGTCTGCACATTTGACTAATTTCTTCCCTGTTTCCAACAGACAACATGACAGGACTGTCATGGGAGGAGCTGGCACGTGGCTCATGTGAGCTGAAGTGACCTGGCTCTCACCTCTTAATCTCTGCATTTTGCATCCTGGTGTCCCATGACACCAGCAGCAATGAGGCAGTGTAGCAGCTCTGGTGTCACTGTGAAATCAGGGCTGCCACAAGGGCAGGGCTGTGTGGGCTGCCTGGCCTGTGGTGGTGGTTTCCAGCTCTTGCTGACAATCAGTACAGCAGGAGCCAAAAGATGCAGAAAGCCTCAGGTGTCCTGGAGCCCTGGAGCAGGGTGTTGGCCCCCTGCTTCTCCCTGCCCCCAGATCCTGTCCAGGAGCCCAAAGGCTGTGTGGGCACTGTGTGCAGTGGGTACTTGGCTGTACTGGCCCAGCAATGCTTGGCTTTCTCCTCGTTGTGTTGCTGTATGCTGTTTGCCTCCATTCTGAGATGCTGCTAAGGACACCACTGCTCTGTTTCCCCACTGGTGACTGCATTGACACGTGCAGGGAAGCCACATTTCTCTCTCATTCTGCACCACAGACATGACACAATGTGTTAAAAGGCAGATATAACCACAAGTGCATTTTTTTCCTGTGGTCCAGAGATTAAACCACAGCTGCTAGTGGTTTTGCTGCAAGTACAGTAATTGCCAGGCAGGAGATTATGCCACAATATTGGGCTTGCACCCTGGCCTCCTCACTCAAGTTTTCTAGGAACATATTGCCAAGATTTCTTTAGTGTGGCTCCCTCCCCAGTTCTGGACACCCTTGTGCCATGTCTGTCACTACTGCAGAAGTTTCAGAGCTGGCCTTGTCCCAGCCAGTCAGTCCTGATGCAGCAATGGCACAGAATTTCAGGGCTGGGAGAAAGCTCTGGCTGCAGTTTCATCCTGGCCAGGAACTCCAGAGGCACCTTGTCAAGTGCACCATCAGGCACAGCTGGTTGCTGCTGAGGAACCACCTCTCTACCCTGTACACAGAGGCATGGAGTTATAGCCTGGCTTGGGTTGGAAGGCACCCTGAAAACCACCTAGTTCCAAATCCCTTGCCATGGGCAGGGACACTTTCCAGGAGACCAGGTTGCTCAACACCTCATCCAGCCTGGTTTTCAACACTTCCAGGGATGGGGTAAGCACAGTTTCTCTGGGCAACCTGTTCCAGTGCCACACCTCCCCCATAGTAAAGAATTTCTTCCTAGTATCTAATCTAAACTCATTCCCTTTCAGTTTAAAGCTACTCCCTCTTGTCCTATCTCTTCATGCTCCTGAAAAAAACTCCCTCTCCTGCTTTCTTATAGACTTTTTCAGGTACTAGAAGACTGCTGTAAGGTCTCCTGGGAAGCTTCACTTATTAAGGTTGAAAAATCCCAGCTCTCTCAGCCTGTCTTCATAAGAGATGTGCTCCAGCCCTCTGATCACCTTTGTGGACCTCCTCTGGACTCGCTCCAGCAGTTCTGTGCCCTTCTTATGTTGGGGAACCCAGATCTGGACACAGTACTCAAGGTAAATATGGTATCCATACTCAGAAAAATGGAGTAGAGGGGTAGAATCACTTCTTTCTACCTGCTGGTCACACCTCTTTTGATGCAGCCCATGACAGCATTGACTCTCTGAGTGATTCTGCCGCTTCTCTTGGCTCTCACCCTCATCCAGTCCCAGGACTTAATGCATGGGGCCAGCGCAAATCAGGCTGGGCTCTTGCAGCATGAGTTTTATCTTAGTTCTGGACAGAAGATACCGAATTTGGAATCTTTGGAACTGCTCTCTGGTGCAAGCTGAAGCACAGTAAGCAAGGACTAGGACAAAATTCAGAATTCCACTGCAGAATGGAAACACAAATGTGAACACTTTAGGTTGGCTCTTTTATAAATTTGCTTTGCCCAGGAGAAGCTGAGGTTCAGACAGAAGCTGGGACACCTGACTCATTACAGTTACCTTAGAGAGGTGTTAGGAGTGTGCTTCAACACTGCCTGCTAGCAAATGCTCTTCAAGAAGCATTAACAGTGGCCAAAGAAACAGAAAGTGATGTGGAGGACAAGGTTTTGGAGAAGGCCAGTGGAGAACCAAGCATCCTATCTGTGGGATAAGGGAGACATAGAAATGCCAATATCACTGCCATTTTCAGTAAGAAACTAACTACAGGTACGATCACATGTTCTACAAAGTTTGTGATTTTTCACAACTGCTGATATTTTCCTGAAAAATGAATCCTAAAATGCATAATCTTTCTTGGAGTGTCAGCATCAATCGCCAGTTTTGTGTTCACCCAAGCACCAGTTTCGGATTCACCACTTCTTTCAGGAGACTTATCAGAAGCTTGTGCTCTCTCAAGGAGTTATTTATTTCCAGAAATAGTGCAAACATTTTATATGCTTTTGTTCAGGGGTCAGCATTAATGTAGACCCTTAAAACCTGTCAGTAATTAAAAGCTTCTAGCTCAGTTCCTTGGGAAATGTCAACGGCAAGTCTAAGATGTGGTGTTTATCCTCTCACAGATGGACTTGCAGTCAGACAGCTAGGCAGACAGTGCTTTCAAGTGGCTAAGTATTTGCAGCTATAATCAAATTATTTTAAAAGAGACAGCATTTCCACTGTCTGTCAAGATAAAGCAGGTTAGATTTGTTTTATGTCATATGCTGCCAAAGCTGTTACTTCTGATCTTACTGCAATAGAAACAGAGAGAACTTATTTTGCGTTCTGAGCAACCAAATATTATATTTCTTATTTCAAAGACTTTTTTCCAGAAATTTCAGACATGCTGCCTTCTCCATCCCTCCATCTCCTTTTCATTCCTGCCTAAGCCAGTACAAGACATATTGCTCAACTCAAAGGGACCCAGCCCAGGGCCCCCACAAGTAGGACTGGCACCAGAGGCCTGTTGGCATCCAGGGCAGGATGCAGAGAGGAGATCCAGCCTTTTCATTTGCCCATTGCTGAGGTGGTACCCAAGCCCTTCCCTGTCCTCTGTGACCCTGAGCCAAGCCTGCAGCCCTGAGCAGCTAGAAGGTGATGATGCTTTTTCAGCTTAGGGTCTTTGATGCTCAAAGCTTTTTTGTAACCAATCTGCCATCTATTAGCACAAATGGGGAAATAAAAAAGAAGGGATCTGCTCCTGCTCTCCTCTCAGGAAAGCACAGTAGATGAATGTGCCAGGTAGCATGAAGGGCTGTCTCTATACTCAGAAGTTTATCCTGGGAAGCTCATCCTCAGGTCTCTGCAGCACCCACCTTTTAAATGCACATCCCCTGTGCACTAGGTATGAACTCCACAGAAATCCCTGCCCACTGTTGTGGGGTCTGTTGCCCCTCATTCTTTCTGAATGTCACTGATTCCACCACCTGAAAAACCACAAAGTCTAAGTACAAAGCAGCGTGGCACTGTGCCATGGGCTGGACCAACAAGGACAAAAAGGCCACCTCTACCCCCAGAAAATTCAAACTCCAACAGGGAGTAGCACAAAAGGGACAGACACAGAGGCGCTAAAGGTGAGCCATGTCCCCGGCTCTGTCTTCCCCTCCTCTGTCCCCACAAAAACTAGCTAAATAATGTTCCAGTGAGAGTTTAGGGACCAGGGAAGGAATAGTTCCTCAGGGTCCTCAGCATCTCTCTGCATGGCAACTTTTATAAAGAAATGTTTTAATGCTAAAAAGCAAACAAAGAAGCCAAAAATGTGTCTCATTTTCAGTATTTCATTACTGAAATCTTAAACATTATGAGCATGAGATTTGCCAAACACAGGTTGAGTAGATTTTTTCCTGTTATACAAAGAAAAATATCTGGAATCTGGTAATCTTGCATTGAGCTAATTAAAAAAAATATATTTGGAAATTTGTTTTAAATCCTTTTGTGCTATTAAATATTATTAAATACAGCGGTGTTTTAAACAGAAAATTTACTAAAAAATAAGTGGGAGATTTAGTCTGATTGCTGTGCATGTTTAAAAGAAAATGCTCTGCCTGTTTAAAGGAAAAACACACTTAGGCACTGTGACATTCAGTTTTTAAGAAACCCTGTTTAATTATATTTTCCCTAATTAAGGATTTCATTATAGGGGATCACATGATTTAATTATATCAATACCCCAAAGACCTGATTGTGAACATAAAATGTGGATTAAAAGGATGCCTCATCACTTAATTACCTGCTAGATTGGAACAGATCCATGTTGTAGGTCAAAAGGGACATAAAATGCAGGCTTCTGCCTCCCTCTTTGTTGTATGTGAAGGGCTCTGTGTATGGGGAGGGTAGGAGGGGGGAGCACTCATATCTGTACCAGGAGTGATAATTATCTATGAGCAGTTTTCCAAGCATATATTGGGATAGATAGATAGATAGATAGATAGATAGATAGATAGATAGATAGATAGATAGATAGATAGATGATAGATAGATAGATAGATAGATAGATAGATAGATAGATAGATAGATAGATTTAAAATTATTGATATCTTTTAAATTTTCAGCAAGTCTGTAATGGAGGTGAGCGGTATATTTCAGCTTACAGACTAAAGGAAACCTGTGTATTTCTCCTCAAAATATAAGATCTTGTCTTTCAGAAGTAAAATGTCAAGCCATTGGAAATCTTAGGCTGTGTTTTAGACTGTCCCAAAGTGAGCAGATGGATAGCCAGTGCTGTAGCAGGGACTGGGGCTGTCTCTCCCTGTGTCCAGTCAGCATGGGGCCCCCGGAGTGGTTGCACTTCTGGAGGTTCCCCACCACTGATTAATGGGGCTGATCTGGGGATGGAGGGGATGAAATCTTTTGGGACATCAGTATAAAGCTGAGGGACAAATGTTAACCTGCCCAAGCCTTGCCTACCACACACCTCTCTTCCCCACCCTCTGACCAGCTCCCAGCCGCTGTTCCCAGGAAGAAGTTTTGGCAGGGAGCACTAAGCACAGGAAGGTGGAAAACCTGCACCAGCCTCTATGGTATAGCATTTCTTCTGTCATTCACAATGCCTTCTCACTTCCCACAACCCTTATAAACTCCTGCCTAGCAAAGCTAGGGACCTGGCCCTCATACCCAGTGCTCCCAAAGTACAGAGCAAATTCTGTCAGCAAGAAAAGGTCCCATGGCAGCACTGCATGCTGTTGCAAACCCCTTACAACATAGCTCACCACAGCTTTCTAAGGGGGTTGAAGGGTTGCAGGATATGCAGGTTAGGGGTTTCTCTTCCAACATGCCATAAAATGGAGATTTCCCTACAGTCCTGCATCAGCAGGTATTCTGCTTTTTCTCAGTACCCTCAGGGCCAGCAGACTCTGGTAGGTACAAAAGGAGCAGCAGATCCATGGTTATATTGCTGCTTCAAACACTGTAGCGTTCCAAAAGCCAGTTTTGCCTGTATCCGATCCCTGCTCTGATGGGGAGAATGACTCTGGAGATAAATACTTCAAGGCCACCAGGAGGGCTGGTCTGGAAACAGAGGGCAGAGTGCTTCTTTTCCTAGGAAAGGTATCTTCAGGCACATGGGAGTGGGCGAACCCTTAAGCAAGGGGACGGCCTTCAAAGTGTCCCTTTGCTCGCTGGGGGCAGCCTGGTGGCTAAAGCGCATTCTCAGATGATGTCCTGCCACTGCTGGTGTTACTGCCTGGTACAAGATGAGGAACCAAATCCTGGTCCCAGTTTGGCTAGGTAAGGAAAAGGTCTATTGAAACTACTGCTAACAGCTGATGCTGATACATCCCAAGTCCTTTCTACGGCTTTTCCAAAGGCATCAGAGGGGATACGGAACTGGATGATCCAGCTGTTCAGGGCTATTCCAAACCAAGCAACTCTGACGCCTCATCACAGGAATGACAAAGATCTGCACCCCACAGCAAGGCCAGCAGCCTGGATACTGCCACTCCACAGACAGTGCCAGCGTGTCCTGCCACTGCTGGGCTCAGCCACCCTGCTCTGCCTGCCCCCTGGGCACAGCCCCCCTGGACACAGCTACCCTGACGTGCCTGCCTCTGCACAGATCCTGGAGGAGGCTTTGTGCACACACAAGCACATCCAACTGTTAAATTATCATCTGCAACTGGTATGGTGCTAAGGGATGAAGACCCATTTCTTTTACTTTGATTTGATCTCATTTTCCTAGGCAGGGAAATGCCCCAGTGACAGTATTGCTGCAGATGGCATCACAAAGCCCCGGCTGGCACCAACTGAGTTGGCACAGTCAGATTATCATGTTTGAGTTTATATCTGTCTTTTCTTTTTACCCTGCTTTGCTGTGTTAATAGCATTTCTATTACCATACAGGCTTCAGTCAGCTCCTTCAAAAGGACAGAGACCAACATAAAAAGTAAATTTCATTATCACTGGCAAAAAGGATGGGTCACAGAAAAAGCTAAATGATGCTAGTCTATCATTCTTTTTTTTCTCCCTCCTTTCCTCCCTCCCTCACTTTCTCTCTCTCTTGCTCTCTCTCTCATCTGGGCTTAAAGGGAGACTGGAATTGAAGTTGCAGGGTCTCCAGGGCAGTATTGCAGAGCAGTGCCGCTTAATGGGGCAGCTGGTAGAAAGAGCTGAGCACATGTTTCCTTTGCAGTTTTCATCTTCATACTTCACAGGACCTAGGGACTGATTGATGGAATTCTTTTTTTTTTTTTTTTTTTTTTTAAACATAGCTTTCTTGAGGCCTAGAGGCTGCCACACTGAACATATGTCCACATATTCCCTTGGGCTATATTTAAATGTGTGCATCCATGTGACTGTATTTGTTTAGTGTGTGCTCCCACTGATCTAATGGGACCTTTCCCATGACCCATTGCTTCCCTAAGTTTGCCACTTGCTGCTGTCAGGCGAGAGAGGCTTTAACTTGGATGGCTGTAGCTGTAAATGAATGGGACTTTTTTTTTTCCCTTTCAGTCCTTTCGACTGAACCCTCTTGCTGATAGATCATCTAATGCAGTTTAGTTGAGAACCCTTCCTCGTGCTGTGAAGAAAAAAGCCAAACCTAAACAGAGCCCATCTGTTGCAATCCTAAGTGTATTTATGTGAATGCAAAATTTGTCGGGCTGCTTTCTGCTTGTTAATAAGCCATCATCTGAGTACAAAATTCATCCTTGGAAAACTCCCAGTAAGATGTGCATTGCTTGCTACACTGGATACTTCTAATGCTAAAATTTCTTGGGAACAAGAAAAGCAGTTGTTGCTCACTGCACTCATTTTCCATTGAGGAAAATACATAATTCTGCGTGGTAGTTAGTGTCCCCCAGGTAGGCAGCTCAGTGAGACACAAATTGGAATAAAACTATCTTTAAGACTTTTCCAGCATACACAACCTGTTTGAGCAACACCCAACACTGCTCAGAGAAGGAAACTAGGAGCTAATTATTTCCCTCTCTTTCCCTCTGTTGCAGCTTTCTGCAAAAGCCTGATTATATCCTACCTTTGGTCTGTCTTTCTTTTTCAGCAAAAAGCCTGCAAACCCCACACAATGACACAAGTACAGGAGGTGTTCAAATAGGTTCAGGAACTGTGGCTGACTAATAGAGTTTAAAATGATATAAATATTCTACAAGCAGCATTTGCACAAATTTAAGGCAATGCTAGGAAATACCGTAATGTATGCAAAATATATAGAGAATGCAAATCAAAAACAGGTGAATTATATTGCCTGCTAATGCTCTTGTTCAAGAGTGGAGCTTTCCTGCCCAGCACCATCCCTGCCCTAAAGAGCTTAAGGGAAATATTGGAGGACTGAGAGCTGCGAGGGACTTCCCTCAGCTCCCTGCCAAGCTGCACATGGAATACCCCTTCTCCAGTCTTCTGGCAAATGCCCACAGTGTCACACCACACTAAATCCTGCTCAAGGTGGGGCTGAGGGCAAACCCTCCATCTCTTGTGCCATAGGCATGGCATGGACATGGGCTGGGCTATGTTTTCCAGCACATTCCACAGGGGCCATGCCAGGAAACAAGTACAGCATAAGGGAATTCACGCATGCTGGATTTTCAAATGTCACTTTTGAATCTAAACTCAGCTATCTCTTTTGGCTTGATGTAGGTTGGGGGGAAAAGTCAGCTGAAGAATAGTACTAAATATACAAAATGCAGTGTTTGTTAAACATTACATTTTCTATTAAATAAAGAATAGTTTTACCAGCAATATCAGTGGGAAATGTATCATGGACTGAGAAACAACACCAGAGAACTCAGTCATCCTAAGCCTAAACTGACTTTCTATAGAAAAATTATATACTAAACAAAAGTGCCGCCTTCAGGTAATCTCAGGGGCTGACAAATGACTACATGCTATTATACGTATGGCAAGTGCTACTGTAAGAGATTCTGTCATGTGAACTTGTGCTCAGTTGTTAATCACTGCTGGTTTTGTCACTTTCAAAAGAAAGTGTGAGATGATGGATTAGCTTATTTACCCCTTCCAAGAAAATATTTATTTTCAAGTTGATTTTTAACCTTGCTTTCCTTAATTTCCTGAGCCATGCTTCTGCTGGAAAACACTTTGGAAATGGGTGACTAGCTTAGCATCCTGGTTTTGCTAACATTTTATGGTTTGTTTTGGTATTTTTAATTCTTTGTTTCTAGGTTACTGGCCCCAGGAGTTTAGCAGGAACTGTTGTATGCACAGGGTACACGTCACCACCTTCCTACATTGCTGTCTTCAAGAAGTCAGGGATGGTTGGAGATGCCAGTGGTGTGTGTACTTTGGAAGCTTTTACCCAGAAAACCTCAAAGGTACTTTCCAAATAGAGCTATAATGTCATCATGAGGCAGGAAAAAAAAGTTTGAGCATCTATACCCCAGCTGGATTTTCCAGTCTATAACTCAGCCAAAGAAACAAAGCAGGGCCTCCTGCTGGCTGTAAAATAAGATGAGTTGGTAGCATGAAAAAGGAAACAGACTTAAACCTTTCAGTATGTTCTGCAGTGATTTTTTCAATCAAAATTACACCATAACATAAGGAAATTAATTACTAATTTAGTCAACATTTTAGCCCTTGTTGTTAAATCTGGATGGCTGCTTAAAAAGTTGGCTACCTAAACTTTGATGTCTAAAAGTTGATTAGTTAGGTAAAACCTCCTATATGTTGATTGTGTTAATGATGTAATGAAGTTTCAGCTCTTGCTTGCATCTCATATGAACCATTCCATCATCTGGCACCAGGTTATCCAGTTTAGATTTTTTATGCAGAAATAATGAAGAATAATGAAGAAATTCATAATGTAATGAAATTCTTTCCCAATTAATCAGAGCATCACCTGTACATCAAGATTATTATATAAAAATCGTGGTGAATGAAGTGATCTTGGGTCACTCCTCTGACAACACTTGAATCCATCTGGGCTTCTTACTGTAGTATCTATTGCTGAATAGATTTCATAAGCACCTTTGAAACAGAAAACAGTTCTGGTTTAAAAATTCATATATCATCTGACTTTTTGATGAAGTAATCCACTTTTCATTCATATAAAACAATGAAAAATGTTGCAATTAAGGTTCTAAATTTTTACAAGGGACCTTCTCAATTGCTTGGATTGTGAAGGAGAAAATACATTTTCAGCAGCTAGAGAAGCAGCTACCTTTTTAATTTTAAATAATATTCACTTCCTCATCTTTGCACCAAAATATTTATGGTGCTTTTTCTTTTGTAAAACAAATATCACTTTTCAAATGAAGCAACACCATATGTACTGGGTGTGGACAGGTGCTGGGGATGATGTGGAAGATGATTCTGAGAAGAAGAACTGGCCTACACCCTACAACCCGAGCCCCTACTGCTACTCACCAGGGACAGTCCAGGTCTTATGGCCCCCATGTTAGCTTTGCTTTTCAAGTGTATTTTTTTCACTGTCTCATGGTAACAATCAGTTTCATTCACCTTTTCTGATCCATTAAAAAATGTGGTTCCATCCCACTTTCTTTGACTGTACCTACATGCATTTCACTGATTTTAAATTCTTTTGTTAACCTAAAATCTATTTTGTGGAATTGAACACAACTGGGATGTAGGAGCACAAGGATCCACCAGTGCTGCTGGAGTCTACATCATTCTCTGATGGGGTGTTCCTGTAATTCTGCCATATTTATTTTGTGTGATGACATCTGTGCAATGCAAGGTCAGCTAGATCAGAAATAACCCTTTCTTAGGTATTTGTTTCGATGCCAAGTTAAATTTACCTTTCCTCAAGTCCATTTATTTTGGGTCCATTTCAGAAACTGGGTGTTCTTGACTGGTAGCTGCTATGATCCCACTGTTCACTGCCCACAGTGATCTCCTTCCTCTCTGCTGAACTTGCCAGTCATTGTGGTAGCCTTGATTTTACATTCCAGACCTATCGCTGGTGCCACTATCTCAACTGAGGAGGGATTCATAAACACTGCCTTGGTCACTGTGGAGCAGGATAAGACTCAGCTGCCAAACTTAAATCCCAGTTTCATGAGAAAGTGGCTTGCTAAGAGTAGTGAAGTGCTCAGAACTATGAAGTAAGCCACAGCAGAGCACTACAATTTAGTTCAGATGCAACTGGGGTGATCTTCCTTTGGCTTTCTGTGAGGAAATGGTCATTTCTGACACAGAGAAAGCCTGCTTTCCCCTCGGTAGTGGATAACATTGGTCTGTTTTTGTAAAGTGAGACACAAAGTATAATGGGAGTGCTGATCATCATAAGGCAAGAAAAGTAACTCCTCTGTGCTGAAGGTCTCAGCTGGAGTACTGTATCCAGGCTGAGGCACCACACTTCAAGAGGAATGTGGACCAACTGGAATCAACCCAGGAACAGTGATGAGAGAACTTTAAAACATAACCTATGAAAAAAGGCTGAAAGAACTGAGGTTGTTTAGAATAAAGACCTAAGAGGAGATGCACTAACATAAATGCAGTTATATAAGTGGTTGCTGCAAAGCGGGAAATAAACTCTTCTCTCTTCTCTCAACTGTGGACTGGAAAAGAAAAAGGGGCTGTAGTTGGGAACTGTAGCTGCATATAAACTTGACTTTCTGGTAGAGCATTGGGCTGAATTTGTAGGAGACTGTCTGAGCAGTAGGGAAACGGGGAAATCCATGTCTCGGGTTGTCCCTCACCAGTGTAGTCCACACCTGTAAATGTAACATGTTTGACTGAGAGCAGAGAAGGAGCCTGAGGCTGGAAGGAATGATGACAATCAGGCCAGCTGTGGGGAGAAACAAAATGTTTGTTTGGACAATTTGCATCTGTTGCTTTTTTTTAACCGGATAAGAGAGTACACTATGTAATATACACACACCAGCCTCACTTACCAACAGAGACTTAAAATATTTATATCACGGACAAACAATGCCAAGGAACTCCCCTACAAATGCAGTGATTTAATAAACTTAGTACTGTAATGTAGCATTTATCTTTATTATATATAATCAGCTGTTGCTTTTACTTGAGTAGAAATAACGTCAAACTGAGTCAAGGTAAGATGGGAAGGTTGGAAAGTTCCCACTTCCCCACTCCTAGACGTACACACCTTTTTGGGTTTTGCAAGTACAAATGGGCTGTAAGACTGTGTGAGGCACAGTAAAGAACTTCCTACTGTGGCTCCACAAAGGATTGTGCATCTCACAGACCTCTTGAGGTCTCACATAGCAGATAGTTCCTCTCTTCTGTCTCCATCAATCTTGTGGAATACATATCTTCCATAACACCATTGAATAAACACGTACGTATGTATCTAGGCAAAAGATGTGCATTGCTTCCCAAGCAAAGGTCAGCAATATATCTATCTCACAACACAGATTACATTCTACAAAAAGATTTTTATACTGGGACAACAGATCCTCAGACAAACCCAACCAAGTGCTCAGGGTTCACTGCCATGCCCAATACAACATTAAAAAAAAAAGTGAAGGTGATACGCTGTGACTTTATTGACAGTTTCTGATCACATGGTAATCCTAATCCCATGCTAATATTATGTAAATAATTGATGAAATTATTGGCTGAGTGAACTGTCTATCGCAGGTGCTTTTTCTCCCTGAGCAATGTGCTATTAGTACATGCACACAAGGGAGAGATGTTCATTTTTCAAGGGTATTAGCATTCTCCTTAATGGAGGCATTTTTTCATAGGCTCATGAATGTGATTGAGTCTAAAACTTTATCTTTTTTTCTGTAGCAATATATCTGTGTTCTTCTAACCTTCATGTAAAATAGTGAATTACCCCAAAGAGCATTTAGTCAAGAAACCACAGTTTTAAATGAAGCTTTGCTTCTGAAGAAAGAACTTCACAAATTGCTCGAAGGTCAGAGCAGGAATTGGCCCATACTTTGCAGACTTGTGAGAACACGATGCCAGCAGGCTCTGAGAGCAGTATGAACAATGGTTGTGCAGTTTGGAAATACAAATGGATGTAAACACAAATTTACACATATGGGAAAATTTTTCCTTGCGCAACATGACGGGGTCATTACTTGGGGTCATTAGCAGATGTTGTTCCCTACGACATTATCCCAGCTCACAGTCACCACAGTGAGGCCTGATCACCGAATCCCTGTCACCTCCATACGCAACAGAAACCCATATTAATACACCCAAATTAGACTGCCCTGCCTGATCTTTAGTTCTTTAGAAGACAGGGTGGGTTTTTCACTTCCATTCTCAGTGAGTGGTCACCTAGACAGCAACTATGTTCATGTCAAAGCAAGGATACAGTTGCCAAAATGGACATCACCAGGGATGGCATCTGCTAAGTAAGACTGAACGCTTCACAAGCATAGGCACCAGTGTAATTTCATCACAAATTTTTTTAGTTGAAAGCTGAATAGCCTCATCCTGAAGAGTCAGTTACTTGCTCTTACCTGATCTGTTGGGAAAGTACCTGGCTGTGGTGTCTCCCAGTGTTGGGACAATGAGATCTATGGAGAGAAGGAAGGGATATTTTGGGCAGTACATGGGTTATCTGAATTTACAAACCATTCAGGAATAAGTGAGCTTCTTGAGGAGAGCACTAACAAGCACTGTCAAGGTTCCCAGACAAAGGTCATGAGTGGTCTTTCCACCAGTCTCTGCTGAGTTCCCATAACAGTGTAAGTCTGCCACCTGGGTCTGGAAGACATACAACCATGAGGTATGAAATATGTCCTAAGTAACACCTCTGGAGAAGTGTTGGAGTGGCTTTTCTGGGCTGTGCTGACAAGGTGGGACTGATGGGCTTTTCGGAGCATAGTACAGGAGTGGTCCATCAGATGTCAGGCAGGGGGGAGCATAGACCTAGGCTTCCTTCCAGAGTAGATAAGGACATGCAAGGTTAGGGATGAGAGAAAGCTGCATGTGGCACCCCGAGGGGAGGACTGCAGAGTAATCTGCGCCCTCTGCAGACACAGGTCTCCACTGTTCAGGACACATCCACAATGCTCCTCGGTGACCTTTTGGCAGCAATGTCAAAGTGTTATCAGGGAACTTAAAGAAAATAGCATAGTGTCAAAACTACAGGACCAAGCCTTCTGCAAAGCCCAGGTGTTGTTCAGCAATGGAGGAGCTAAAAGACAGCCTCTTTAAGGATTTATTTTCCTCTTTCCCAATGTCCTGGATACCTGAGAAATCCCTCCTGACTCCTGGCTTTTCTTGGAGGAACCTTGGAATATCCCACGTGGCAACAGGGAAACCAACAAGAGGTGCCTTTGTCTACAGAGTCTGAGACCAGAGCTGGACACCTTACCCACAGCAAAACAAGGGCCACTGAACCAGAGGAAACTCATCTTGGTTCACCAGAGAGATGGCTAGGGTCGTTCCCATAACCATTATCCTTGATCACAGGCAGGACAGATGGAGTTGGAAGGGCAACTGTGGGGAAAGTTCTTGCTGGAACAGGGCATTTGATCCCCATTGACAGCTATGAGTAAATATTTGGTTCCTCAGATACGGTGAGAAGAGCCACAGCCACCACTTAACGGAGCAGTAACTCCATAGAAGGCGCATCTTGGAGGCCAGGACAGTGTGCAGGTGCTCTTGGGTGCTGGGTAGTTCCCAAAGACTAATGAATTAGTCATCTTCTGTTTTGCTTTGAGCCTGCAGGCATTAAAGTGATAGTGCTGCAGTGGGATTGTAGCTCCTTAAACCTGTGTTGTGATCATAGGTGACAATGAAGGTTTTAGAATGGAGAGGAGAGTACTGTCAAGGAACTCCATGACAGAGGACAGGGATATGGAGGCAGTCAGGAGTGCAGCAGGAGCAGAGACAGCTGTTCAAAAGCTTGGAGCCCCCAAGGCATATTCACACAGTGGCAGAGCACAGGCAAGCAATTATACTCCCCCAAAAAAACCTTCATCTGCTGTTTGGTGTTTTTACTAGAAGTCCATTGTCACATCTCAGCAAATTGTGGGCTGTGCCTCATCAAGGCAAAAATGTGTTTCTTCCTTCTTTCTTATTTTGATGTATTTCACTTCCATAAAATGTCCAGAGGGATAATTTAGCGTGTTCAAATGCCTTATTGAGGAAGGACTGCATTGTTCTTCCAGCCTTTGCATCGCATCGGAATGTGCCTCTTCCTGAGTGCTCCTGCGCGTGGCCGGCCCATGATAAAGCTGAGGCTGCTTTTCTCGCATTGTTTCTCCTTGCCTTTGCCTTTCTCTTCCCAGCTTCATTTGTCCAAATACTAACTTGTGTTTATAACAAGAAGTGGTTCCCGCACCTCCCCTTTGTTGCTTAATTGAAGGGAAACTGAGCAACAGGTGGATCTCAGGAAATATCATTAGTCTCTTTCAATTGTTTTTGGCACTTCTTTGAAAGAAAAGTTCAGCTCAATGCAGTTGGCTGTTTGCTGTTTCCAGGCTAATTACTGCAGGACCCAAACGAGGAACATATTTGAACAAGTCTAATTTAAAGAAGGTGAGCTGCTCATCCAGCTTCGTATTATTTACAGGCTTAGAGTTGCACAAGTTAAGGACTTTGATGAAGTTGTGTCTTATAACCAAACCTCTAAAGGAAAATAAATCCCTTGAGTATTGCATAGTACCATTAGTGCACAGAAACACAGCCAGTCACAACCCAGTGTGTTCATGTTTATGTAAGTGCTTCCTTTTAACCTATTCTTTCGTTCACAGAGAATAGAAACAGTGTCTAAGGACAAAAGTATTGTTGTATGTTTGATTTTGAGAGGTGCTTGTCAGTGGAGCCTGTAACTGGAAAAGAAAAGCTAGCCAGGGAGACTTCTTCCTCACCTCCTTGGCTCAGAAATCTGAAAAGTCACAGACAAGGGGGAAGGATGCTAAAGAAAACAAGCAGCATGATCAATGTGTCATTTTAGCCCAGCAATTCCCAGTAGGACAAAAGAGGCAAGATCTCACAGTGTGCTCCTTCTATCCCTTTGTAGACAGAGCTCCGATTTCTGCTATTTTTAAAACCAGAACACTAGGGGAATATTTCACCATTGAAAATCAGCCAAATGCATTAACAAAGTGCTCCACCTGTTACAAGAATGCAGGCAAAGGGCTGGATCATGGCAGCTCTCACTTGATGGTCAGCAATCAGGATATTCCTTGCATGTGATATACCATGATTTTTGACCAGCTGAAAATCTTACATCTGCTTTGTATTTTGAGGCTTGAACAACTAAGCAAGTCAGAGGAAAAGAAGAGAGATGATAGCATATTCTTTAATTTCAAGGGTAGTTAAAGGAGGTGGTAGGTACACATAACTTAAGAATGCAAAAAGTAATTTAAATGTAGCTGGCTTCATTATACTGAGCTCTCACCATTGACTGAAATGTAGCTGTTTCATGTTTCCTTCCACTGAGAAGCTGGGGAGCTCAGCATAGAAATCTTTTGACATGCAATATGTCATGAGCTGTTTGGAGCAAGAGTAATCAGTGGGTGTTGACAGCAGTAAGGCAAGAAGTGATACAGCAAAAACACACACACACTCAACTACAAAAGCTGGGAAAGCCAAGGACAGTGAAATAATGATTAAACAAGCATTTCTCCCCCTGATATGGGAACAAGGATACAAGTAGAAAAGCCCTGGCTTTTCAAGCAATGTCTCTATGGATTTATAACTGTAAATACCCCCTTTTATATAAGATGTATTTAGGAAGCAAACCGGTTCCCTTTTCGTGAATGATCTATTTTACAGGGCTTAAAAATATGTCAAGGTTTGCTGCAGTAAATCCTCCTTATGCTGTAACTGAGTAATGTAAGCAACTTGGGTTGCCTTTTAAACAATTCCCAGTGTGTGGCATGGCCAGTGCAGTTTGAAATGCCTCTGTCTATCTAAACAGAAACAGATGTTTGAACAGCAGAGCTGTGCAGAAGTAATTCTTCAAACAGTAGATTAAAACATCTGTCAGGACCATTGGATGGGACCAGACAAGCAGCAGCAGTGTCAGCTGGGACTGCCAGTCACTTCTACCTTCCCCTGGAGGTGGAAAGCAAAGGATGGGGGAATTCCGTCTGGTCTTTGCATGTGACACCCTCTTATTTTGCCATGTTTCTCCAGTGATTCAGGAGATTACAGGCCCGGCTGTGCAGAAAACCTCACAACCTCTCTCAGCATTGCCTACTGTAACAGAGGTCTTCTAGGTTTTCATTTTTCCTGTTAATGTCTTTTTCTGCCACTGCTGGCAGTCAGTATGAAAGCTGTGAAGTGTTGGTGACACGCCAGGTTACAGCATTTTACAGTTATTTCCATCTGTCCTTCATGTTTCAGCATTTGACCTGCTTAGTGCCATTGCAAGCAAATTCTTCAGGCCTCATTGGGTCAAATAGATGACAGCCGACTAATCTCCTGCAACTTGCCCGCACGAGCCGTGCCACAGGCAGTGTATTCATTTCCAGCTGAGCAAGAGGCCAAGCCAAACCCTTGGATTAACACCTCTTTTGCACTCACCCCCACCCCAAAATCAGAGCCAAGAAAGTGATACAGAGTCAAGAAACTGTTCCAAAGTTTTTGGTGATTCAAGTCAAAGCTCTGAATCCTAACAGCCCCTGAAGGATACGATTTTTACGGTCTGAATATGAAATCTTAGTCTTGAATCCACCCTCTGTTTCCAGCCTGGATTTTTTCTTACTTCTTGTTTTAACATCCAGAGGAATAAGCAGGGACAGCCCTACCCTCTGGACTGCTCATTTTGGGGCAGAGCTGCTATGAACCTTCCTCTTTCAAGCACGCTGATGCTGTGCACGCCTGAATCGAGGTTGGGACCAGGTCTGCCACCCCGGCTCCTCGGGGGCCTCCTGGCAAGTCCCTCACCACCATGAGGTGCTAGTGCTGGGACAGGCAGCACAGGGTCCCCTGTGAAACTGATGGAGCTCTCCCTTCCCCACACGCAAGTTGCTCTCCTATCACATTTGTCCCCAGCAGCCATTAATTGTGGGCTATAGCGGCAGCAGATTACCTCACGACAGCCTGGCAGATGTGCTCTTGCTGAATAAATAAACTCATTTATACGGCTGTAATGACTGTTGCTTCTGTGCTCTCATCATGAAAACTCCAGCCTATCTACAGCAGTTTATAAACAAAGCTGCTTTGCCTTTATGGAAAAGCAATTTGTGGCTGAGGAGCCTCAGCAGTGACTCGTGCCAAAGAGAGCTGAGGCCATTTCTCAGGGAACAGGTGTCCGCATCATTAAAGCCACCACCCCCCCCGGCATTAATTGCCATCCCTGTTGGCACACTGAGAAAAGAAATTGGGGTTTGTCTGGGCCATGAAGATCAGCTTCCCGACTCCCTCCTTCAAGGTAGCTACTCTGCCTGCGGCACTGCTGAGGCAGGGAGAAAGCTCAAGTGCTGTGTGGTGGATGGACTCCCTCTCTGGTGGTGGGGGCAGGGAGCACCAGGAAACTGGCACAGACTGGTGAAACAAAAGCATTCATGGGGAGAGAGAAGGAAACTGTTTATTAGATGGAGCAAGTTCATTAACTTCCCCCTTCCCCTCTCTATTTATTTTAACTCTCTCCTTGCTTCGTCTCTTCTCCTGTGTTTCTTCCCTTGTTTCCTTCCACGCTGCATTATTATTGCAGAAAGTAAAATAAGCCTCACCCTGTAGTTTCTTAGGCTACTTGCAACTTTAGAGCAATAAACTGCAACTAAAAAACACACTGTGCCCCAAAACACAGCGAAGCACAGGCATGCCCCCTGCAGAAATATAGGGCTGCTGAGCAAAGTTCTCAGTTAGGTGGGATTGTCTCTCATCCTCCTGAATCACTGGAGGTGACCACATCTATCCCACTTGTGTCCCCACCCTGGGTACTTTCCCCCACCTCTGTGGCCTGAGTAGCCATGTGAGCCATGAGCACAGACAGAAGAGGGAAAGTTGAATGAATGGCACATCTTCCCTGCAGATGGCCATGGTTAGCACCACACACACGGTGCCCGGGCAGGAGAGCCACGCCACAGAACCACTGTGTGGTTGCAGTGACTTCACCCTGCTAATTATGGCAAGGCAGGAACATGCTGGCAGCATTTTGGGGTTTAGGCTATAACCACACTACAAAGTAAACATGCTTTGAGTGATGTTTTAGTCTATAACCAAAGAAAGGATGACTGTCTTAGTTAAATGCACTGGTAGAGGATTTTGGGCATGGATGGAAGCTGAGGTAAAGTAAGTCAGAGTTTGTCCTGAAATATGGATCTCCAAGAGGAGGCATTGCTCTCTGAGCAAGATTATTTTAAAATCCCCATTAAGCCACAAAAACATAAGCAATCAGGACGTTGCTGCTCCAACAAACTTAGCCATGAACATAAGGCCTGGGGAACATGACTGTGAAGACAAGGGAGCAGCACAAAACATTTCCAGGGCTGGAGCTAAGGGAGCCATCCTCAGCAGCTGCTACCCATCCGTCCGCCTCACATTGCCCATGTCCCTACAGTGCCTGTGGGTCATGAGCAGGGCACTGCTGTTTGTCAGCCCAGCTCTGTGCAGTGGCTGCTCAGAGGAGGAGCAGCTCTGCTCACACACACCAGTGTGGGGCTAGGGCTTGCTGCCTCCTCCCTGCTCTCACCTGCAGCCATGGCTGGCACCTGCCGTGCCTATGGTGGGTATTTGTGCAGCTGCCTAAACCATCAGGGATACTTGCCTCCCTCTCTTCATAGATTATCTTTAGCGCTGGGCAGCAATGACAGGGTGAACACTGCCATGGGCTTGCAGTAAGCCCAACAGCACCAACATGCACCCACCCAGGGCAAGGCTGCCCCAAACCTCGTTTCCAGCCCTTTGACACTGCTGAGAAAAAAGAGTTAGGGACTGGAACAGTTTTTAGGGACAAACTCAGCAAGCAGCATTTTGCCTTCCATTAACTCTGCTGGTTTTACTCTCTGCAGAGTTAATTACAAATCATTTTAATTGTTCTCTCGCTTGATAACTTTTTAATCTCTCAGAGACTTGCTGCACAGCAGGCTGTAAGGTTATATTTTATCACTTCTCTTTCCATTAACCCCACTGTGTTAGTCTGTGGTCCGCTTCCTCCCTCTCTCCCCAGAACATTAACAATTAAGTTGATTAAAACCATCTTCGGCAATGGCTCTGTTGAGAGCCTTCCCTCTGCTCCCTGCCAGCCACAATGCCTGTCACACTGTTGGGTCACAAGCAGCAACTTCTCCGCTGCCCCTACATTCCCTCCCCATTACACCACCAAGCAAGGCAGAAAAATCGTGCAGTGATGCATGACTGTGCAGAGAAGTAAGGGACAGGAATGAAAAAATCACTCTGAGGAATGTGAATAAAAAAATAAATAAATAAAAAAGGAAACAAACCCTGGCAACCTGCAAGTCAATTATAAAAACACCCCAAGTCTGCTAGGAATTCAGTCTTGGATGCCTTCATACAGTCAGCACTGACCAGCATTTTCCCATCACCTCTCCCTTTCTGATAAGACCACTCAGTATTAACAGCAGCTGCCTCTTTTGCTGCTGTTACATCTCTGGATGCTGGATGCAACACAGAGGTGGGAGGGAAAGTAGTTTGATCATTTTTTTTAATCTTTCCTGGGTTGCAACATGCAATAGCATGCAAGTCACATGTTAAGGATATAGAGGATCTGGGAGCCCTGCAAATGCTCCCAGGTATAGTTTGTTCTACCTCTGACAACAAACACTATTGGCTTGATGTAAGAAAGATTACTGTTTCTTTACAAAAGCAAATGCCAAGTTCTCCCACAATACCCTCAAACAGGAGAAATCCTGAAATACCTGAGAAATCAGGTACACTGAAAGTACAATGTTTCAGAAATTTTCTGGTTCAGCTGTTTGAATGGAATTTTTTCCTGGCTTATGCTTTTGTCTCTGATATGATGTGTTCTATATTCACTAGCTATGTTTTGTTTTATTTGCTTCACTGAGTAGATCCATTTCTTACTGAGGTTGGTTGTGTTTCTGCAGTCAGGGACATCCTAGAGTTAAGAATTTTCTCACAAGAATATTTCAAAGAACTTATGGTTTATATGTGTAATATAATACTTGTCTGATGGCAAGTTCAGAAGAAATCTTGTCATTGCAGTGAGCTTTGGATTACTGTCTCAAGAGAGGACAAGGAGAGTTTGTTTTAAGCCCATCAAGGCATTTCCAGACAAGAGTAACATCCAGAAACCCCTTGACCAGATGATTGTGTAGGAGACCCAACCACCAACAACCTTCCTCTGACCAACCAGCCTAAACCAGGCTGCTGAGCAGCTCCAGAATGGGAAATGCTGTATTGTCACCTGGCCCGAGCTGCTCTGTCAGATGAGATCAATGGCTCCATTTATTAGCATTCCATGACATTAGTTCATACCAGACATTAATTTGTTTTTCTTTTACCCTCAGTAATTCACAGAAGAAGACTGCTGTGTGCTGCAGACATGGGATGGGAAGGCAGACCCTGCTACATGGCATGTGGAATGGGAGTGCAGGCAGTGCAAAGCAGAGAACCATAAAACCCTTGTCCACAAGGTCCTTGGAATGGCCATAAAGTCACTTAATGGCATGCAGGCATCAGGAAACACATGTACAACAGAAGCTGTGTGTCCAATGCAGTAATGTGAAAACTTTTCACCCTGGAGCGTTCTCTAAAATTTCTTACTAAATGATCATATGAAACTTTTCAGACTGCCTTGTCAGTGAGTCTGAAAACATTTTGCCAGTTGGCAATTGCTTATGTATGTAGGCTGCAGTAGCTTGCCAATGCCTTTTTCTTCAAAAGCTAGTATATTATTTTAATCCATGCTTTTCAGTCAAGTCAGTTATTTACATGGGCACTTGACCCTAGAATATGCCAAATCAGAACTGTCACGTGCTTTCGGGAAATCTGGAAACAGATCCCAACCTCATAAGTTATCACAATAATTGTAAGGGATAAAAACCAGACCACCAGTGACTTAATCACTCCTGAATTTTGCAACTATGTTTGGATCTGAACTCTCACTGAGATTTTCAGCACCGTTAGATGGCTTGTTTTCCAAAGATGCATTTCTCAGCATTTCTGTAAATCAGGCTTGAAATCAGACACTAATTTAACACACAGGCACAATTCACCCCAAACCACCCATACTTTTTGAAAACATAAATTTCTCCTTCATTATCAAAGCATCAAAGAAGCATTTGCCAGTCTCCCCAGAAACAGTACATTTCATAATAGCAAAAATTTCTTTCTTCTATATTAATTGTATTTTTAGAGTGATACTTTTCATTTTTTTAGTACTTCAAAGCTTTGGAGAAAATGCCCACATGATTAGTAAATCATGAAGGCATTCAAAATCTGTGGAAGTCATTGAATTAACTTGAAAATCTTCTTCTGTCAAAAAATAGTGCAATGGGATTGGTTACTTATCAACTTGCACTTAACTGCCATATCACATCAAGTAGTGTATACATTATGTCCTAGACCACATCTGTGTTTTCATACCTGAGGGAAAATCTCCCAGCCTCAGTGCAGCACTAAGCCCACTCAAAGACTCTTTCCTGGTTGAGATTTGGGCACTACCTGTCCTCCTCTGACAGTTTTTTTTGCCACTGCATCCCTTGCACAGCTGGAGATGGCCAAGACACTAGGGCATGTAGTGCTGCATGTGGAGCAGTAGATCTGAACGGGACAATATAGATAAGTTCATTGTAAATTACTCATATGTCTAGTCAGTCTGATGGATTTATATTTCATGGGCTTGTTTACAAAGTGGTTTGGGGGATTTTTTTTGACTGAAAAATACTGAATTTTTGATTGGTCTCTGGCCAATTTACAGCTTCAGTGGCTATGAAAATGAAAACATTAAGTTGAATTTCTTGCAGCTGTTCCAGACCAGACCATGCTGTATGCCAATATCAGCAAAGTAATCCTGGGAGCAGTCTGAGCCATATTCTATCTCTCTGAATTCAGCATCACTTCACCTTGTAAACCACAACTTCTTAGAAAAAATGAACCATAAAATGTCCAAAGTGACATTTAGAGTATCAGTTACCGTTCATGCACATTTAAAGTGTATTAACATATTTACTTGCTAAAAGCTGTGTCTCTTTATTTCATGTTTAAAACTGCAGTTTCCATTGTAGCTTAAGGACAGGTCTTCATATCTCTGCTCTGACTGTAACGGATTGTGTTATTCTTAAAATTATCTTATTACTATTTAATGAATAGTGATGTGTAAAAAACCAAAATCCAGAGGAACTTCTGCTGTGAAGGACATGGAAGTTAAGTGAAGAATGGCTGGAAAGGGAAGGTAAGGATGCAGACAATTGTGGTACCTGGGAAGCTGAACATCAACAACATTTCTTATGCAGTTTGGACTAAGAGATTATTACATTTGTACTGCATCCCAGAAGAGTACATTAATCATCTGCATATGGCAGCACACAGCTGAAACTGCTGTCTGACATCCTGAACATTCAACTGTTAAAATTTTCTGCATCACCTATGTGCCATCCTGTGATTAAATAATAGAGATTTCAGCATGGCATTAGCAGCCATGGCAGCCACCTTCAGCCTTGGCAGGAATACTTAAGGGAAAGAATCTGAAAAAAACCTTCCTAAAAATGGACCTTCATGGAATTGTTTTCTGATAAAATATATTTTGAGCTGACTGGCCAATTCAAATGTCAAGGAGTAAATATTTCTCATGGTTTATATCTAGACAGGAGTATTTTTGTACTTTAACTATTTTTCATTTAGTTTTTTTTTTCTGTCCACCTCTATTAAAATATAATGGTCTAAGTCCAGAATTAATCCATGGGTGTCTACTGAGCTATACTGATTTAAAAGTAGTAGAAATGGCATTGTGCTGAGCAGCACAACCCTGAGGTAGTGAGATCTCACAGCTCCCTCAGCCACCAGAGACAAAATTTTCATTCACACATGCAGTGGCTTTCCATTTCTATGAAATCAAAAGTTGCTGTTGGTGTAAACAAGGCATTTCTATGCCTCCCATGTCTGTGGAGGACAAAGTTAGGCATGGCTTCTGCTTTCACAACCTATATCATGGCAAGACCTGAGAAACATACTTGAGTTAATGCAAAGCTGTTCTTCAAATTCCTCATTGGCTGGTTACAGAGTATTTAACTCTGCTCCCACAGCTTTGCTGTGCCATGTCCTGGTGTGTCCATCCAGAGGCATCTCTGTTTAAGTGACTGTCAAAATGATCCTCATCTACATTTTTAGGCAGATGCTTTACATTTGAGGGCAGAGGCTTTACATTAGCAACAGAGGATAAGCTCAATCAGTACCTCTTTATTTTCCTCAATTGTCACTGGGGAGGGAGAGGACAAGACAGAAAAGTGTTGCCTTCCCTTGTAATTTGCCATGTTAAGTTTTACTTGTCTCTGAGGATTATGAATTGAGGATTGCCTCCTCTCTTTGTGCTTCACATGTGCCTGCTTTTACACAGGTCAGGTTGTGAGTTCATTCCTTTGTAAGTACTCTGTGACGTGCAAAAGCCAAAGGAGAAAAAAAAATCCCCACCCACTCTGAGACAGTCTATTGAAATTTGTTTTCCAATTACCTAACAAATTGCTGACTAAGGACAGGATAGGGCGGTGGAAATATAAGACCTAAAGGCACTGTACATTCCTCATCTGTAATGACCAGAAAAAGTGGGTGTTTGTTGGTGGGTTTAGCCAATTTGCAATTTATCTTGGTTTTAGCCCAAGCAGGCTTGAAACCAAGACAAACATTCTTTGATGTAATCTAATTGTGACTAAGACCGTTTGCATAAAGGTTTCACAGCTAGGATAGGAAGAGGAAAAAGACCTTGAAAGCATTCCAGTGGAAAAGTCATGTGCACCAGGCTTTCAGCTGCACCAATGGCGCCCTACAGCCCATTGTTTTAGTTGTGGCTTAAATTAATACTTGACAGCAAATGAATTAAGGTCCTGCTGAAGTCATGTATTAATTTATTCTTGTTTTGTTTCCAACCATGTTTGCACAATGATAGCTTCAGGTGAAGAAGTAATGGGGAAAATGCTCTTCCCCTGTTCCTATTCCCACTCTATTCCAAAAATTTATTTAATAATCTAACTTAAATTCTCTCCAAATATATTAGCCTGACCAGGCTAGCCTCACAAATTAATGAAACTTCACATTGTTGCTGAGACTGGGAAGAGTTTGAAGAGGTCCTGAAGTTCTGCACTGCATTAAAAACAGTGCCTAGTTTTTCTCATTAGACAAATCTGTGGATCTCACTCTCCTGAGGTTATCCCAAAAGGAGGATCAATGAACCCAGCTGTATTTACCAGCGAGTTGTGCATTCTAAAGATAATGGAGGTTCTTCTTTACCAGGTGCCCTTGGCCTAGTGTGTGGAGAGACCAGGTTCTAAGTTCAGTGTGGAAGAGCAAACCTATGAAATTATTATATTCTGCTCAGGAGAATACTGAAGACACAGCAAAGTCATTACTCAAGCATAAGCAGGAAATACACAGGAGCTGGAAGCAGTCAGACCACTTAGAATGAATATAGAGAGATTGTCAGGGTAAGTAGAAATGTTCTTTCTCAGTGTTAATACCAGCAGTTCTTGCCTATTACCAACAACTTTTGGCTGTTTTTACCAACAGTCCTTGGTTGGCTTCACAGCAATCTGACTCTCAGCGTTGGCTACATACACAAAAATACACATTATTTTCTGGGCTTCTGCAGAGGAAAAGCTGAGACAGTTGGCTGTGTTCAGCTTCGAGAAGAGATGACTGAGAGGGAACTTCATAAATGTGAATATCTAAAGGGTGGGTGTGAAGAGGATTCATCTGGACACATCTTGGTGGTGCCAAGCAGTAGGATGAGAGGCAATGGGCAGACACCAATGCACAGAAAGTTCCACCTGGATATGAGGAAGAAACTCTTCACTGTCCACATGATGAAGCACAGGAACAGATTGTCCAGAGAGGTTGTGGTTTAATATCTCCCTCACTGGAGATATTCAAGAATCATCTGGACACAATCCTGTGCCACGTGCTCTAGGATGGCCCTGCTTGAGCAGGGAGCTTGGACCAGATGACCCTCTGTGGACACTTCCAGTCTGACCTATTCTGTGATTCTGTGAAAGGCATGTATGCATCTATGTGATTCATAGCCTACTTCTACAGGTGTCCATGAATGCAGCAGGAAGGTCAGGTTTAATTTTGATTCTTCTTTCCCATAAAACCTGTCATCTCTTAATTACAGCAGCATAATTATGAAAAAATTGTCAGAGCAAAGGATTTTATTTTTTTGTGTCACAGGCTTGATGACATGGTAGCAGATTACAATTGTGCCTATTGCTCTAACATATTTGCTGTTAGTAATTCATTATGGTTTATTTCCCAGTCTCTAAACACAGACACCTTCAAATTTTCACTAGGGACTGTGGCTACTATGGTTCAATAAGCACTTTCTCAATTAGGTGTTGTAATTCAGCTTTCAAATTGGCCTGAAAATTTGCTGATTCAGGCATAAAATATACTCTTCTGAGCTTTATGTTTAATGATAATGAAAAAAAATCCAGTAGTATTTTATACTCCTGTTAAAATGCTCTTTCCTTCAAGTCTGTTTGAGTCATAATTTGCAAGACAGCAGCTATAATTTCCTTAGGAAAACATCTATATGTACCTATTACTGCATAATGCTTGAAAAAAAAAACAACCAAAAACAAAGCCAAAATATTAAGAGTTGACACATTCACACTATTTAGATATTTAGAGGCGGACAGATCTGTAATGAACAGGTAGTATTCTGCCTACAGGACAGAAATGTGTCTTAACTAAGCTGCTAAATTTTTCATTTCAATCTACAGCAAATTTGAGTCTTGATAGTGCCTTCTCTTTTTTTATGTCCTAGCTAGCAATTTGCTTTTGAATTTCATTCAGAAATTCATTCTCTTTGCCTTCTTTATGAAGACCTACAGAGAGATGAATTATTTCCCTGGCAGTGGCTTGTTAACCAGATGGTAAGGCAAGGAGGGTGTGTAACAGGATATCAAGATCTCCTCATTCTCAGTTCTTAAGTCATTGTGAGATAAACCCATAACAGGCTCAGTGATTAGTTCAGGAGAATTCCTCTGGGACGAGGAGATCGAACCTATAGACACCGTGTCCTCTTGGCCAATCAAAGTGATGACTGAGAGACAGCATCTTAACAGCACTGAACATTACAACCCCAAAGAAATGCAACACTAATTAAATGCAAGGGATTTTCTATGTGTTACTGTTCTCGTAACATTCTCAGCAAATTCTCAAAAGCTGCTAGTTTTTGGAATAATGCCTTTATAGATTAATGCTGCTGATTAATAAGAGCTGTTATTTATGGTGAAAATCGCACAACTGCTGGGTCTAAAGGCTTTTGGGGCTGAAAGCTTTCTGTACAGAAAGTTGTTGTTGGGAAACAAGGGACTGGTGTGTTACTGTAAAGGATAGGTTGTAAAAGGGATGCTTTAAATGGGCCCAATATGGTTTGGATTGCAGCCAAAGTCTTGCATAACAGGATGCCTCATAAAAGAAAGGCTTAGAGGGGTATGGTTAAAAGACAGACGTTTCTTTTGAGCAGAGATGTGCCAACGGGAGGATCACTGACAAATCTTTGTTCACTACTATGTGTGCATATAATTAAAAAATGTTGGGGTTTGCAGCCATTCCCAGATGATGTTGACTGGTTTAGAGATTCACTATTTGAAAAAATTAAAAATAGACAAGGACGTGACAAATGCAGCTCAGCCAGGGGTATCTTTTGTGGCTAAACAAGCCAGATTTAATACCCCTCAAGGAACAGAAGCAGGAATGCCCCCAAACCTTGTGTCCAGGTGTGCAGCATTTACAGCTAGACAAGACTGCGAATCTGGGTCAGCTGTCTTGCAAACACATGTGGCAGCATGATCCCCAGCATGGGCATCAGACAGGGGTTCAGGACCAGCCATTTGCATCTAACAGACAAGCCAGGAAGCTGCTAGGTTGGTAAGAGAGGCTTTATTGAAAACTAGAGAAAATTATTTTTACAATGACAACAGGGGAAACTTTTAAATCCAAACAAATTTCCTGGCAAGTATTTGCATTTTCCTGCAGATTTAGAGTCCACCAGTAGTGCCTCAGAGCAAGCCCTGTCAAAATACCATGTATTTTGCTCCTTTCTGTTTCTAGAGGAAATATTTGATGTTGTCCTCTTGTTCTCCAAAAATCACCCAACACACCCATGACACTAGTCCTAGCACCAGGACTCAAGAGCTGAGGGAAGGCTGCATCAGAGGAAAAGTTAACACAATCTTTTTATGATTTCTTCCCACAACCATTATAATACTTTGCCTTGAATGTACTGCTGGTTTTAGTGGACTATATTCAGCCTTAGGGACAGCTGTCCTGCCCATGACAGAGGATTTAGAATGAGATTATTTTAGAGGTCCTTTCCAACCCAAGCCAGTATATAACTCTGATTCTGTGTACAGAGCAAATGGTTGCTCTTCAGCACCACCCAGCTGTGTTTGAGAGGGTACTTGATGAAGTGCCTCTGGGGTTCCTGACCCAGCTGACTCTGCCTTCAGCCTCAGTCTGGGATGTCTCATGACTTGTATCTTCCATGCCAGAGGAGCCTGCTGAGCAAAGCAGGCAATGGCATTCACAAGTTCCATTGCATTTCTGGCCTAATACAGGTGGTGGGATAAATGACTGGGTACGTGCCTCGCAGGCGGACTATTCCTTTCTTCCACTGGCCGGGTCAGAGCTCAAGGGAAGCTCCATTGAAGAATATGGGGAAGAGCAACATCTGCAGCAGATATACCCGTGGTCAGCTCCTGTAATCCCACTGCTGCGAATCATACAATCAGAATCAAAGAATGATTTTGTTTAGGAGGGACCTTAAAGATCACCTAGTTCTAAGTCTGCTGCAGTGAGCAGGGACAACCTTCACTAGACCAGGTTGCTCAGATCCCCATCCAACCTGGCCTTCAACACTTCCAGTGATGGGTCATCCACAAATTCTTAGGGCAACCCTCTCTTTCCTAAAAACTATGGAGAATGCTTTGACATTTCCCTGAGACAAGCAAGTTATAACCTCACCAACATTGCGTTTACTTTTACTGCCTGACAATAAATCAGTTGAGAACCTAACAAGAAGAAATTGTCATCCACATTCTAGGTTCATACTCAGCAGGGTTCTTCTGTGTGTTAGTATGACGTGGAGCCAGCACAAGACCTTCTCCATGATAATTCCTCTCCCGATTTCAGTATTGTAAATATAAACCCAAAGTAATGTCCATCCTACATCCTGTTCCACAGTAACACTGTCAAGAATGAGACAATGAGGTGATCATGTGCAGACACGTCATCAGTTACCAGTGTATTGTCATGGAAAAAAAAAAGTAATTGCAGTTTTACAGTATTTTACAGTTTTTCCTCCATGTGTGCCACTGGGTGCATCAAAGGAGATGAAAAGGCAGGACTCCAGCTTTAGACTGAGAGGAGGTTTGCTGAGTTATTACAGAGAAGCAGGTGGGTTATTGACCTCTCATGTTCTTGTTTTGGTTCTGAAAGCAGCAAAGGTTCCTCTGTACTGCAGGAAGCAGTGTCAACCCTTTGTGAATCAATACTTAATAAGTAACAAAACATCATTGCCATATGCTGAGAATAGCATGAACCCAATTCTTTAAAGAGCTTTCCTGCTTAATAACAGCTTTTTTATTTAACTATGGAAAGGCTTATATCTAAGCAATTATACTGCAGAATGCAAAACATACTTTTTCTACACAATATTAATCTAAAATAGTGTGCTCCCATGCTGTAGCTTCTGGGGTGATGCATTTAACTCTAGAACACACCCAGTGTTAAAGTGCTTGATGAAAATACAATGTGTGATGGACATAAAGGGTTTATTGGGCACTGCAGTAGAAAGAAGAAAGCACAACATCTGAGCGGTCAGACCTGATAGATTGGAAGACAAACAGACACCAATAAACATTTTCAGACCTAGCAGCGAGTCCTTTCCAGTTAGACATCTGAACACCAATCTAAATGAGGCCAGGATCCACACATTGTAATTCCCCATGTTATGTAAAGTAATTGCACACTGCAGTTGCCCCACCTTTAATATATTGGGGCCTGAAGCTAATCTAACTGATGTGTCATTTCGTTGCATGCAATAGGTTCAAATTCCAGATTAAAACAAAGCAAAACAAAACAAAAAGCAATCCAACCAAACAAAAAGTAAAAGTGGAACTTGTAAAGAGTATCAAGAGGAGAAGGAGATCTACTCTGGAGTTTATGTCAGTGGAATTAGAGACCAAAATGTTATCACTCAATATATTTGCCAATGTTTTGATGTAGGCATGCTATTGTATACCACCAGTTTCATTCCACCAGAGAGATTAAAAGTAAAATAAACTCAGAACTTGCCCCAACAAAAAATGTAACTAAAATTCTGGCATCACCATATGCTTCATTTTTGTTTTTTCATGTATATATTTGTGTATTGTTTGGAAAGTAACCATAGCATATTCTAGCAGGAGTCAGACAGGTCAATCTCTGTGAATTCAAGATAAAGCTGCATGCCTTGAAAAAAAAGGCAGGTCTGGAGACCAGGCTTGAGATAAACAGCCATCTGAAAGATAATAGATTTGCCTGACATTGTTGTATCCAGTAAATCATAACAAAACTTTAGAATACTGGAGAAAGGCCAGGAATCGGTGACTTACATTATTGTTTTATTATCACATTTTGGAAAGGTAAAACTAATAGCACTGTTTACTTTAACTAATATTAGCTAATTCTTAACTCATGGCTGCCCAAAAGTATCCTGCTTGAGACCACAATCGACTCACTTTCCAGCTGTGCTAAGAAAACAACCTTCCAGCTATGTCAAAGGAGAAGGGAATGGGAAAGAAGTGAAACAGCATTTTAGAGGGCAACATGCACTTGCTTAGGCTGTGTTTCAATCTCAGTCTTCTTTGTCTTTTTCCTGTAGTGGAGTGATTCCTGTAGAAGTTTTCTGCCATGTTAAAAATAAATATAAGTGAAGCTGGAAGGAAAGTAAAAGGCAACTGTTTTTATAGCTTTATTTCAGACCCTTTTCAATGACATAAAGCTGTATTTCCCAGAGGCTGTTCCCAGGAAGTGCCTGGTGAGCACACAGAGTCAACAGTGGTTAATGTGAAGCAGTGAGTGCCTGTGCAGGAGTGAAGTACAAGCTGTGACACACGGTACTTCTTTCTGGGGCAGAGTGAGACAGAGCCTACCTGTGGCTTCTGTTTTGCTTGCTTGGTTTCTCTGAAGATATTGAGCAGCCTGGAGAGCAGGCAGCTGACAGCATTTGATGCATACACAGATGACATGGAAAACAGAGCCTAGAATAAAGCAGGTGCCCATGCAGAAGGCCTCTGATTGTTAAACCACTCTCAATATAACCATCTTTGAAAAGTAAACCCATAAAAAGGGGACCAAAGCAACTTACTAAGGCGTGTGGATGTTCTGCCACAGCCAGACACTTGGAAGGATTCAGATCATTCACATAACACTGCCTTGGATGCTAGTGAGGTGGCACCTCCTTAGTGGGAACTCTGCATCTCTGGCCAAGCTGCCCCATGGTTAAATACTTTCCCCACACCAAACATCACAGAAGAAAACTCTTCATTGCATAATGGAATAGGAAGAGTGACTAATTCTTGGGTGCTGATATTAGTGTGTATCTAAACTCCTAACCAGCAAACTGTAAATAGCTCTAGTAGGTTTGTGTCTAAACTTCTAATGAGCAGACTGCAAATATTTACTCAGAGTTTCTTGTTTTTCAGGAGTAGACAAAACTCTCTGCCAACCACATAGTCTTTAACCACACTTTTATTCTGGTATCTTGTTTTAAAACTTCTTCATCAAGGAGATACTGGAAGGGTTGGAAGCAAGCTGCTGTGCTAGTTGACAGGGTCGAATTCAGAGGTGAGCTGTGAGTTAACTCTTTGAAGCTCAGACCTCACCGATTTGTTAACAGCTGCTCTCCCCATGCGGAATGAGATTCCCTGTACAGGACCTCTGTAAAGAAGCAGGACTGAACCCTACACACCATCCCCACTGGTGGGATATGGACCAGCATGGACAGAGACCCAGAAAGAACAGGGTTTTGAGAAAAACAAGCTAGTTCTGCCCATTTCATCAGCAAACTCATACCAAACCATGGCTTTTAGAAAGTTCCCATTTGATTCCCATTTTGCTGGAATTCTCCCTCTCATTTTGAGGCCTCTGTGTTTCTACTTTTCACATGAAGCAAGAGCACCAAAATTCCAGGGGAAAAGGCTATTCTCACAAAATTCCAAACCCAAGAGCAGTGGTTTGAAAATCTTACTGGATAATATTCTTGCGAAACACCTGGCTGGCAAAATTAGAGAAGCTCACAATTTATGCTAATTCAATGAAATAAATGTGGTTTTGTCAGCCTCATCCTTTAAAAGCAAAAAAGAAGGCAGTGTGTGTTGGATTTTAAGGGTCTTTTCAATCCTAAATTATTCTATTATTTTAAGTGTTTCTTCTCATAAAAATTTAGAGTGATATTACTTGGATTTGCAATGGGCAATGACTCAGTTCTCAGTTTCTCACTTCTTTTAGAAGCTTGACCCTTTTGGAGGCAACTCCTTTCCCTGCAGCACTTCATTAAGGGTATACTTGACCTCTAAGAGAAGCAGAAATCTCTGACCACAAGTGTGGTGAACTTGTCTATCTGCAGACTGTTGACAGCCCCAGACTTCACAATCAAAGTACTTACCTTGCTCACAACAATTACAACAACCAAGTGCAGACATGAATGCTGCCCAGCTTGGGGGATCACAGAACCCAGAGTCTGAGCACAGCACTTCAGAGTCACTTCTGCATTCCCCTTGAACATCCCTACAAGAAAGATCAGGACAAGCTTTTCAGCAGATTGTTGCAATGGAGCATGGAGTAGTGGTTTCAAACTAAAGGAGGGCAGATTTAGATTAGATACAATGAAGAAATTTTTGGCAATGTGGTTGGTGAAACACTGGAACAGGTAGCCCAGAGAGGTGGTGGATACCTCATCCCTTCAGTTAATCAGTACGACCAATGAGTTAAAGGGAGATAAAATTATTTACAAAGCACTCACAATAGGCTTTACTGCAGTTTTCCTGAAACAGTGTTGGATTAGTGGTAAATCAGACACATATACAGTTATTTGAATTGTTAATGGCAATCAAAACTGTTGATTTAGTCTTCTATCTTTCTGTATAAAAAAAAGAACCCTGTGTAGCCCAGCAGTACTCCTTGAACAGGTTCTCACTGAAGTGAACAATTTTCTAGCTTCTAAAGAGAAATCAAGATTTTATCAAGGAGAGAGACACAGGGTAGGTGGTGTATTGAAATCCTACTTGACGACTTTGGATAAATAGGGAAGCTAGGCTACACAGACAGTTCAACAAGATAATTTTTCAGAGATTTCAAGTAGTGTGGCTTGGCAGATTTTCACTCTTCACCCCAAAATGTTCCTCTTGTGGTTTTGTCAGGAGTCAAACATGCATCACTCTTAAGAGACCCAGCCTTTTCAATTTCCAAATGTGGTGTTGCTCGCAATAGGTAGTTATTTACAAGACGATTGTGTGTGTTCTCTGCAGCTCTATTTCCATGAGCTGAAAGTGAGATTTCCTCCCTCTTTGACTTGGCAATGAAAGACAGAGGGCAAGTGGTTCTCAGGACAGTGTGTCTCAGGTTTGTCCTGTTTCTAGAGGTGAGCTGGGGTCAGGAGTGGCCTGTGATGGGAGGTCAGACATTGTCCTGGCCCTTCCTTTGTAGTCCAAACTCCTCAGGTCTCTGGCTACCATCAGGATTCTATGCTGAGAAAAGAAACTTTCTTGGTACCAAGGATAAGCTCTCTTAGGTATCCACACCTGGGGATTTTTAAGGCAAAATGCAGAAGATTTTTCTAAAATTCACACTGTATTTCCTGTTCCTTACAGTGTGTATGTGGGTGCACACCTATGTACTTGTACACACGACTCTTTATAGACCATGGTTGATGATATTCACATGGTGAAATTATTGATATCATCTGACCTGATGAAACAATCTGTCCCTCAGCACATATCTGCCCCAGTACAAGTAAGAATGGTTATTTCTTGACGTGTTATTTGTAGATTAAAGTAAAACTGGAAAAGGAGTACATTCTAAGAAAATATTCGATGTCTGGCATCCGGGCATTTCAGATGTCATCTTACAGATGGAGACTGAATTGTGTAACCTGATGCAAATCAAAATTGTACCAATGAAACTTCAAGACTTATTGCAAGGAATCCTTTACAATACACAGATGAAATCTCAGTGTTTATTACTGAAAGGTTCATAGCAGTAATGGTATGGCAAAAGTGAAGCTGTGACACAAGCATTGACCCAAAGGATCCTCTAAACATTTCACTGAAAATGAAACTTTTTGGTAAACACCACACACAAAAAAATAGACACTGCTGAGGCTCTCTTTTGTCTTTTTAAACTGTGAATTTTCTTCCATGTGCTTGGCTGACCACAAGATTTTCTTATATATAGAAATATATATATTCCTTATTTCTAGAAATAAAGACAGAAATTTATTCAATTTAGAAAATAAGCTACTCTAATATGCTGATGCAGTAACCTTTTGTTGGTAAGAAATAACAGGCACATGAGTACAGTAAGGAAAGCAACTGTATAACTTCTGCTTTCCTTTCTGTTATGCTTTGTGATGTGGGATAAATGGTTGGGATTTACAACATCAATCAGATAGGTTAAAGGGTGTTTAGGTGTCTCAGTCATGGTATTCAGAAATGAGATGCAGGTATAGTCTAATGTCAAGGCCAGCACTCCTCACTGGGCCACATTTTGGAGCACACCCTGTTACAAAATCTCTGATTGCTCCAGGAGAAGACTCCTGCACATTGGAAAAGTGGCACATCAGAGGCAAGATCTTCCTTGCAGAACTGGGAGAAGAGTTTTAGTTCAAGGGATTTGCCTTCAAAGAAGGAAGTTATTAAAAGAAACAGAAGTTTAAAAGATGCACCTGCTTAACAGCACAGTAGAACTTGATGATCTTAATCAAAACTGGAAAGGCAATTAAAGACAGCTTGGCCTCATTTGCTACTTCCATGCAAATATTGGCATTAAATTAAATAGAAGACTAACATAAAGCAACAGCAGGAGGGAAAAGGCCCTTTTCAGATGAAGCTTAGGAAAATATAAGAAATCAGCATGATCATGCAAAGGATACAAGGTATGGCCCAATTCTAAGTTTCACTATCAGCTGCATGATTGTATGAGGATACATGGTGGGACAGGCTGAACAGGAGGGCAAGGATTTCTCTGCAGCCTCCAACATCAGACCATAAGAATAACCATGCCAGATATGGTCAGAGGTCTATTTTTACAGCCTTTACTAATCCACACCTTAGAGATTTACAGATGCAGAAACACTGCTTTTGTCTCAAGCTCCAGGTATGAATATATTCCTACAAGAAGGAGTCTTTCAAAAATATCTAACAGAGTTAGGATTAATTTGGCCAGTCCTGTGATCCTAAACTGACAGATGGTGCTCTAACCCTTGCTGCCTCCTCAGCTCCAAATGGGAGACAGAAGGTCTGCACAAACTCTACACATTTTTGTTGCCAGAGATGGTGAGGGTCCATTGAATAGGGTACGTCAACAATTGACTCTGCTGCACACACACTGGTTTTTGCTGTTGATGTAAGTCATTGTGACACAGTTTTTGGTGTGAAAGTGATTACTGAGGGCAGAACATTCCCTTTCTGGGCATTCCTATTATTGCCTGGGCAATGCTGGATTTGAGAAACAATTAGTCGTGGAATCTGTACTGGTTTACAGTTATATTCAGTGGTTAATTGTGTGTGCTTTGGTCATCCTTCCTCTCCATTAATGTGTTCCTGATAATTAAAGACCCTGAGAAGATCTCTTTGAGCCTATTATATGGAGGCAGGTGGGAAAGGAAGGTGCTTGTGCTGAAGTGAAGGTAGAGGGAGTTAAGGGAGTTTGTAGCATAGCTAATTTTTACCATTTGTTTAATCTGTTACTAAGGGTCATTTGTAAAACTGTGGCTGCTGTTCCTGCCCCTCCTTCCCTTGTTCACAGTAATCAACAGCCTGGGAAAAAATCATCCCCTTTCCAAAGGATCAGCAAAGAGGAAGAGTTGATGATAATGGTCCTGAGAAGTGAGGCAATTGTGCATGGATCACTTCCCAGGACACAAAGGCTCTCTGCACACTCTGCACCCAGGAAATGAGGTTAATCAACACCTGCTCACAAGGACAGTGAAAAGATCTTCCTCATGATGATGGTGAGACCAGGATCTTTGATACTCTTTTTCTGAGGAAAGTGGCTGGGCAATACTGAGCAATATGTTGCGTGACTGTCTCCACAAGACTGCATCAGAAAATGGTGGGAGAGTTGCTCCTCCAAGGAATGAAGACTTGGGCCTTGTACTATTCTGTACAAAACTGACATGTCAGTCAGCCAAGGGACAGAAGAAAAGGCAAACAAAGTGGCAGCATCTCATATAATGAGATTCCATTCTCAAGGTGGAATCTTCAAGTGATGGGCAGCATGGTTTGTGGGACCTCTTGGTGAGAAAATTAATAAGTTGTCCAGCTAGAAGATTGATGGTTAAGTAAATAGTAGTGTATGAGATATTTGAGAATTAGCAATCTGTCTAGTGGTTTTGGGAAAACCTAGAAAATAGTTTTGTATATTCAGTTTGATCTTCACCATTTAGATCTAATTATTTTATCAGTACAAGCAGGTGGGCCCATGATTTTGGAAAGAATGGAGGGACATTGTTACAGCCGAATAAGGGATGTGTCACATTAAATATCAATAGTCAAACTCTATTTTTAAGAAGGTTTTTGATTTTTGCCTGGTACATTTTCACTTGACACAATAGAAGCTGTTGATGTCTTCTTTTCATGTAACAAAAGAGTATTTGGTGATTAAAGAGCCATGACAGTGACAGAGTAAAAGTCAAGTCAGGAAATAGAACGAACACTTCAGCAATATTATGGAATCTGCTAAAGGGGAGTACTTTTCAAAGATGGAAAGTTAAGTTAGCATGCTAATCAAAGGATCAGTGGTCCTACAGACACTTGTAAGGCTTGCAGACAGGTGTTCAGTTTAATAATCAACAATAGTTTAACTAAAGATTAGCTATTTAGGTGTTGGAATGATCATCTCTTTCCCAGAGTGCCTGGCTTTGTGTGCTTAGGAGATCTCACCTTTTTCCATATATGAAGAGTGGCTTTGTTTTTCTTTAAATATCTTTTAAATATAGAAAATAGGATAGTATTAACTGGTAAAAACAAATAGCTGCCTCCTGATGTGAATCTTGGACACTACTCCAGTCCTCTAGCATCTCAAGAGGGACCTGAATCTGTATCATTCACCAAATTCTCAGCTTTCTGTATTTCCAGGAAAGCGACCTGACTGGGTCATCTTATGGCACCTCTTTGCTTTGCTTTCCACTACTGGACCTGCAGTCTTTGTTGGTGTTAAATAGGCTGCAAGGAGATGGGGGAAAGAGATTATTCACTCAAATACCCTCCTGACATGGAAGTGATCTCAGGCCATTCTGCTTAGCCATAGCAACAAGCTGAATCTCCTTATTCTCTTTCAGGAACTAGTTAAACTAAGTCCTAAAAATACTGCACTATTGTGCTTGCATTTCTTCTTTTGGAAAGGTCTTTCCTCATTGTTTGGATCATTGGCAACCTGCTTCTACTTTTGCTAATTTTATTCATGGCCACTTAGCATTTGTTTGTTCATGTGCCAAGTTACTTTTTAGCTTAAATAGCTTTTTTCACCTCCCTCAGGTTTACTGCTCCTTGATGTATTTGCACTCAGCAGTCACATCCCTTCTCAGCCATTGTTTTGCCAAGTAAAAGTAGATAGTTTCTTCAATTCTCTTGGAAAACAAATTTTTTTGTAAGAATATTTTTTGTAAGGACACTAAGTTGCAAAGCAACAGTCATAGATAATTGCAGCCAGAGCTAATGACATAATCTCCCTGTGCTAAAAAAAAGTAGGTAGAACAGAATTTGGCTCATGGCCAAGGCCAGCATTTTGAAACACAGACACTAAAATCTTTATCTCTTGTGTGGCATGTTAGTAAATGATCTCTTACACCAATGTTATGAGAACTTCATTTGTCCATTGACTACAATGTCTAAATAAATTTCTCTTTAACTAATGTCATTAAATTCTAAGCATCAGCACCAGTGTTTCTCCCATTATTGGTGTTTTCTATTCTGTTTCATTATATCCACACACACTGTTCAGAAGCATCCACATCTCACTGGAGTTACGGGTCCTGACACCTCTCTGGGGCAAGGAAATGTTATTTCTCTCTCCATATACATTAACTGAAATCAAAGAAGCCTTAGAGCATCCTGCAATAAACCAGGGAAGGGTAGAGAGGCATTAAGAAGAGTAAAAAAATTATCAAATTAATAACAAAATTTTACAGAGGTAAGTGCAAGTCTGCTAATTATCTTTATGCTCTCAGGCAATATGCCAGTGGCCAAGGTACAATCCTGGTAGGTAATCCTAAAAATATGGCCATTAGTACACGGCACAGTCATGCCTTCTCCCATGAGCCAACTTAAATAATACATATTTAATGTGATGACATGTCCAGTGGGATGGGGACCAAAAGAGAAAAGAGAGGCCCAGAGCATCACACTGTCTGGGGAGACATTCAGATTTTATTTGAGACATTAGCAACACTTCAAGTGACTGGCTTGTGATGAAAGAAAAAAATTAACCCTGCCTTACACAGTGGGTTATTGCAGCACTGGTAGAAAAGATTTCCACTTTTATAGTTTTAGACATTAGTGACAAAATATATTTCTGCTTGCTGCCTGAAAGGTCTAAACTACATTTTACCCTTAAAGCCTGCTTGGAGTTGAATAATTGTTCTTGTTCTGCTTTAATTTTTTTTGCCTAAATGGCATGTATATGTGTGAATGCAGCTCTGCCTTGCCCTGCTCTCACAGCTACAAACACAGCCCAGGCATCCAGCACCACATCCTCATTTAAACCCTGACTCCAGTCACTTGTGCAAAGAGATCAAAGAGCTGGGGAAGATCAGTTGCCTTTTAACTAGTTCTTAATGAGTCAGGTAATTGGTAAAGACTTGTCTGTGTCCAAGAGACCTTATGAGAGTCTGAACCTGTTTTATCTCCAGTACCAGGGGACATTTTTTGGAGTAGGAAAGATAAAAAAGTTTTCTGTAGGTTTCTCTAGATAAGACACAAGTTAATACTAGATTCAACCTAAATGGAAATAGGGAAAAATATAATTCTTTAATGTATATTTATACCTATATCTATACCTGAACATTTTAAATGCCACCAAAATAGACAGATTGAAGATGCTCAAGTGTTTGCAGAGATCTTCCCAATTGGATTTTCTACTCTGCCATGAAGCAGTGAATACAGCTTTAAGCAGTTAAGATCTTTATTTGAATTAATTAAAACAACTATAACAACAGGATTTAAGCAGTGGAGGATGGACACAAGAAGATCATGCATTGTTCATGATGTCATATTATCCTCCAACAGCCACCTTCCTGAAGGACATCAGTACTGCAGAAAGTAAAGGCTGGGATGTCCAAGTGACTGGGATGGATAAATGACACTAAATGACACGAGTGCATGATGCTGAGAAAGCATGGCATGGCTCTACCTCTCCTCTGACCACTAATTTCTGACTTTGTGTTGAGGATGCCACAGGAGCAAGTGAATTTTGCTGGACAAATTTCTGCTGCTGCTGTTTGTTGTCAGGCATGTCTTATTTTGCCATGGTGGTGATGAAAATACATTTGCTTTCATACATTTTACTGGGCAAGGATGGACACTCACTTACTTGATCCAAAATCCAACAGCTGACTAAAGCATGTGTAACTTAAAACATATATGTGATCTCTTTGGTGCTCTTTGTTTGCTCTTTAATCACCAAAGAAGTGCTTAAAGTTCACTCACTTTAAATTCAGAGGTGAATGGCCCAGCATGTTTTGAATCACGAGCATGTGCTCAGTTTCTGTGTAATATCATCAAATTTGCTGCCTACTGCTGCATGGTCAGCTTAAAAATTAAACCTCAGGCTACATTTCCCAATGAAGACAGGTTTAATTTTGCTAATATCAGATAACAATATAAACTGTAAACTTGGGACAGGTTCATTACATATTTCAGAAGTTTATTAACGCAGTTTGATCTGGGGTGAAAGTCTACAACAAACAAAACTCTTTCCTTGTGGTAAAATTCTGCCCTGTTTGCTGTAAGAAACTAAAATTTAATTTTAGGAGAAGAAATTATCTTCAAGTAATAGTTTTTAGAAGTCTTTATAAAAGGCTTTTAAATACTCATGCATTTGTGAACTTTTACAAGTTTGATCTCCTATAATTTTATAAATGTGCTTTCACTTTAGGGGTAGTTATATATAAAGGAATTTAAACTTCACTTACTTGATAGAAGTTTAAGCCACAATAAGAGGCCTTTGCATGAGACAGGAGGATGTCCACAACAAGTCCAAAAGTGCACAGTACATTTGAGGGGGCTCTGTCAGAGAGTTTTGTGTTTTGAGGCCAGAAATTTTGCCAACTTCAGTTGTTCTGGTGTCTTATATGAATTCTAGACTAAGAAACCTTAACACAAATGTTCTCTGAGAGATTTCAGTCTAGTCTTTCAGAGAACCTCTTTGCCTTTTACAGGGCAGTGGAAAGAATTAAAGGAAGATTAATATTTGAAAAAATCATTATAAGAAAGACATTAGGTGTCCATAAGGTGTCTGTGGCACACCAGACTGGCAGGGATTTTGAGGAATTTTGTTTAGAAATATGTCTGCTGCTAGTTTATCAGCCTAAACTCTTTTCCCACGTCCTACTTTTGACTTGTGCAGAAGAGGAGGCACAGCTCTACACGGTTTTCAATCATATTTTAATGTTTCATGTGCCGCCCTGAAGTCTACTTTTAAAAGTATTTTGTCCCAATTTCTTTGCCCTCTGACCCACAGAGAGGCCTGGCTCATGAACTCTTGCTCCCTACAGAGCATTTCCCAGCAGAAGAAACAGAGTCACAGGTCCTACGAGCCTGGCATTGCTCTGTTCAAATAAAACAAAAATCCAGCCATGAGATACATAGGAAGCAGGTCAAGCTTTTAATCTTACCAGAGAGCAGGAGGCTGGGCAGGGCATATATAAGTCATTAAATCTTCAATTTTCTGCCTTTCCTTGAGGCTTCCCCTCATTCCCCTTGGGACTGTCAGGGAAATCAGACTCACCTCAGCTTCATATGCTCAGAGCAGGAAAACTGCAGCAGAAAAGGCAGCACAACCCTGGAATAAATGCTCCTCTCAGATAGATAGGCAAAACTTGCTGAGAGTTGTATGTCCTACAACAAGCTGGCTTCTTGTCATGACGAAGAGCAAGCCAAAGCTACCTGATGTGCCAGTGACACAGCTGTGGTGGCCCAAGGTGCCAACAACTCCTGCAACAAGACACTGCTTTTCCCTGGGATGTCTGCCCATCACCTGTGTGGTGCTGCCAGCTGCCAAAGACATTTCCTGGCAAACTTTAAGCCCCTTGAGCACTGCAGGGCAGCCACACCAGGAGGCAGCTCCTCACCACTAAACTCCCCATCCACTGATGCATGTTTGCAGCCTGCACTAGAACCTCTCCCACCCTTGCTTTAGCTTGTTGGGTATGACAAACAAGAAGACAGTCACACATGAAGAGTAACCCACCTGCAACCTGGTCTCTGAGACTGCTGCTCTGCCCTGCCTGGTCAGACCAAGCAACTTTTTCACTCTCAGCCAGCCTCTGCTGCTGCTCCTCAGCAGTCCTGTGGGGACCAGTTCAGATAGGAGGAATAGGAGCTGAGCCACCAGAGAAGGGAGAAGTGGGAAGAGTGAAAGAAGCCCAAATTACAAAATAGCTGCAAACAAGGCTGCTGGTATTGCAGGACTGGTGAGGGTGAGCCTGCTGAAACAAAACACTAACTCCTTCTGCTGTATCTGCCCTAACTGGGATTGAGCTGTAGCTGGTAGAGCCTAATCAGAGAGGGTCCAGGCTGGGTCTCCTTACTTGATACTTGGTTAGACATACACAAGTGGCTTACCATGGGCAGACAGATTCAAAAGCTAAAAGCTATCACACACATATCACAGAATATTGGAGTTGGAAGAGACCCACAATGATCATTGATGAAGCTTGATAAAGCTCTGCTGTTTCTTAAGAGTGCCACATAATCTGAAGTATTACTGTGTTTTCTCAGTGTCTGCTTGGGCCACCTTTGCTTTTTTTTTCTACCTGCCATGCTGTGATATCTGAGACTCCTTGTAAATGTAACTGTCCTGCTAACTGAGGCCCTGCTCTTCCAGACAGGGATCAGGCACCCTCTTACCTGCCTTTTCACACCCCAGAAGCTGCAGTTTCCTCACATTGTGAAATTGAGCTGTGCCAACCAGTTTCTCAACTGAGTCCCAGACCAGAATTCTTCCATCAATTTTGACTTCTTTTTTTCCCTGCAGTTAATGCTGGGACAGCACACCAAGTGTCTGTCCTTGAAACCAAACACCCTGGGTTTAGAGACTGTACATAGTGAGGGGAGACTTCTCTGGTATTGTGCAACAGATATGCCTGAAAGAAAGGCATTTTTTTGCCAGTATTTCATTTCTAGACACTAGTGTTTCACCTCCTGATCTCTTTACATTCTCTGGGATCACATAATCTTTTACCTGCTTCTTGATTGGCAACATCTTTGCTTCTGCTTTTTGTGTGTATTTTCAACTTGGCTTGTGATCCTATTTTATTTCCCTACCTTCCATAAGGTGCAGCCCTTTGGTGTCCAACTTACTTCCCTATCAGGGTTTCTCTATCTGTATTGAGCTCAACATTTCTGGCTACTCCTTTGCCTCTCATTTAAGCTGTGCGGAGTCAGAATGACAGACACTGGGTGCTCCCCACTGTAGTGCTCCACTTGCCTCTCTCACTGGTGTTTAACTTCCCTGCCACTTCCTTTTGCATCTCCACTGTCAGATATTATTCCTCTCTCTCCTCCCTTTTCATCACCCTGACTTGCTACTGGAAACTGCTGGGTATTTTCTTCCTTTCCAGCTCTTTATTTGCTTTCCTTCCTGTGCTTACTGTGATGTCCCTTGCACAGAAATCCATTAACTCTTGCTTTTCTCTTCACCATTTTTTCCTACCAGCATTGGAAGTACTTCACACAGATTGTCTCTACCAGCACCATCTTTTCCTCGGGTATCACTCCCCATGTGAATCTCCCAGACTCCCACTGGCACCATGGGGCTAGTTTGAGTCTCTTTTGTCTTTCTCCTTGAAGTTCCACGTAGCTTCCATCCAGGCAACTTCCTTGGCTTTGCTTCGTCTCATTCCTTGTCCTTGTTGAAAACCTCAGTATTTCTCATGGCTGTCCGCATGCACTCTTCTGTACTTGATATACTTAAAGAACCTTTCAGATTCATGTATTCAAATTTCTATTTGGTCTTACAGCTTGAAAGCTTACCTTCAAGAAGAAGTCTGGTGTCTCTGCTTCAGGAAAGGCATGTTTAAGGAAGATGAATCTTTTAGAAAAATACATGATATGATATGACTTTCACTGTAAATGCCAAACATTCAAAACTACAGCACGGCTGTATTGAAGGTCCACACTGGTTTGGTTTGGTCTCAGACACTGGGTAAACACATGGTTCAATCTCCATTGTAACCCCACTTGGTGCTGCTAATAATTCATAAAAGAAAGATAGCTGTGCCTCCCATCCCTCCACTCCAGATGCTAGCCCAGTCATATCCATTGCTCTCCCAGGGTGAGGGGCCCCATTCTCCTACAGCTAACAATTACTGTTTATTACTGGCAAATACCATTCAGCTAAACCAGGAGCCTGAGGAAAAACAATTTTAGGTTCACTTCCTAGATAAGAAAGAAAATGCCTTCCTGTTACTGATTCCATAAAAGAGAAGGAGGTAACCTGCAGAGTCTGATAAAGTCAGCCCTGTATTTCAGCTCTGGCTGTGGGCTATGTTAGCACAGAAGACAGGCAACTCAGGAAAGTTTAATGCAAGAGACACAGAAGAAAGAAAATTATTTGGCTCTCCCACTCCTCTGAGGGGAACTGTCTTTGTTTTCCAGAACTGACCCTGCAGTGATATCCCTGACGATCCCCCTGCAGTGGTTGTAACCTATAACTTGCCGGTTAAGTCATTTGGGAGCAAAAGCGTTTAAGATTTCAGATTCTCCTGGCCAGATCTTTCTTGTCCCTCACCAGAGTTTCCACAACCATAGATGTTTGCTCAGGGAAGGAGGCAAAGACCCTGTCTGGCCCCACAAGGTGCTCCTCCAGGGACAGGCACACAAGCCAGGGTGGCTCCTGGCTCTTTGACTGCCCAGCTGTGCTGGTATGCACAGGTTGAAGGTTTGGGTGCATGTTCCATCTGATAGCATAAATAAATACAATATTAACTCATTTGCATGCAAGGACATGGACATAAATGCTACCTTCTAAGAATCATCCTGGAACCCTACGGGTCTCACATCATAAATCTTTTGGGAAAGCATGTACTCTGCTTCCTTGCTGACACTGATGCTTGTATCATTGTTTGTTTTACTTTGCTTTGAGCTTAATAATTGGCAACTCCTGGAGAGGCAGCTGGGCCGACTTGCTGTGCACCCAGGCAGTGAGGGGCATGCTGCTGAACAGAGATACATTTCTGTCAGGGTGATGGCTTGCTTGAGAGGCGGTGACAAGTGGTACAGGAGTGGGAAATGTGTTTTCCAGATACCCATATTTAACCACTTTCCCTCCTTTCTTTTTCAGGTTTTCCTTCCATCTGGCTCATAGGTGGAGCCATGTACATCAATGCACACATGAATACAGCAAGTGTGTTTGTTTACCAACCTTTGCACAGGCAAACCTTCAGACCATTTGTTTTAAATTTTTTTTTCTTTGTTCACAAAGATGAAGGTAAAATGTTCCCACGTGTGGACTTTGCAGGAAATGGGAAGAGGGTGACAGTGACCAGGGCTGTGACCTGGCAGACCTCGCAGTCTAATGTAACATGATCTCATGGTGCTTGGGAGAAAAAAGGGAAGAGAAGTCTGGCCCTGGGACTGCAAATCACGGGCCGTGATGACAAGAGGGGGCCTAATAAAACTCAGCACCCTTCACTTTTAAATGAAATGAGTGGGGAGGGGGAGTGGGGAGAGGATAATTTATTGCCTAGAGATATCCCAGGGTATTGCATTCCTAGAAATGCTTTTCACTGCCCCATAGCATCTCAGTGATGGAAAATGTGAATACAGCTTTAAGCAGTTAAGATCTTTATTTGAATTAATTAAAACAACTATAACAACAGGATTTAAGCAGTGGAGGATGGACACAAGAAGATCTTGCATTGTTCATGATGTCATATTATCCTCCAACAGCCACCTTCCTGAAGGACATCAGTACTGCAGAAAGTAAAGGCTGGGATGTCCAAGTGACTGGGATGGGATAAATGACACTAAATGACACAAGTACATGATGTTGAGAAAGCATTGCATGGCTCTACCTCTCCTCTGACCACTAATTTCTGACTTTGTGTTGAGGATGCCACAGGAGCAAATGAATTTTGCTGGACAAATTTCTGCTGCTGCTGTTTGTTGTCAGACACATCTTATTTTGTAAAGGTGGCGATGAAAATACATTTGCTTTCATGCATTTTACTTGGCAAGGATGGAGACTCGCTAAGCAAACTCATTGGACAGGAATGGGCACACAGTTTAACAACAGCTTGGCATGCCAGGACATGCTAGGACTTAGGGGTCTCCTGCATCCCTTTTTGGAGGAACGGCTCTGCCACTTCTGCTTTCATTGTTTAATTTTGTTGGGGTTTGGGGGGTTTTAAACAGAAACAAACCCACAGGAATGGACAAACTTTGGAAGCTTCAGAAATTCTACTGATTCAAGCACTTGTGGTACCAGGATACTGACACCTCTCTGTAACTGCAAAAACAGGTTGCAAGCAACAGAAACATGAGTCCCCACAAAGGACTACAAACTTCTCTCTAGCTGACCTGGAAATGTACATTTTTTTCCAAAGGATTTTGAAGGCTCTGCTTCTGGGCCTAGAATATTTTAATTAAATTAAATAGAAGATAGAAAGGAAAATTAATTAAAAGGCTTTTTTGTTTGTTTGATCTTAGTAGATGGTTAAGCTCAATTTTTATTGAAACTTTAGGCAGAGGCTCTTGTTTGTTTAATCTATCTTTCTGATTATTATTATATTTCTGGTAGGGTGAACACCAAAGAATAAATTAAAGGCAATGAAATAAACAGAGCTAAGTGTGGCTGTGCCCTAGAGCCGTCCCCTCTCAATATATGAGCATGTGTTTCATCTCTCCAAAGCAGAGATTTCAGGACTCAGCTGGCACCAATAAAGAGGTATCACACTGGGAGAGAGAGCTGTCACTCCCCTGGGCTCCTGTCTGCCCCCAGCCCCCTGCGCAGGGCTAAGGCAGGAGCTGCATCTCCATGGAGCACTCACCTCCTGGACACGTTCAATGTACACCCACTCACCCCATCCTGTTTTGTTGAAGCTGCAGAGCTCTTTGCATGTTTCAGGCACAAAAGCTGTGCAGTTTCAGGGCTGTGCTTGGTACAGCAGGCAGAGCATCTGCTGAAAGCACAACTGGTTTCTGAATCACCTGTTACAATCTGCCCTCAGCAGGGCTGCCACCACTGCAGCTCCCCTCCCACTTGGTCACAGGTCTCATTCATCTCTTTGCTCCCCTTTGCAATCCCCCACGAGCCACTATGGTAGTAAATATCTATTTGGGAAAGTTGCTCTTCCCCCTCCTCCATCTTATTGTGCCAAGGACTTGGTCAGGTTGCTTCTGCTTTCTACGCTTGGGAAAGTCCAGGTGTCCCAAGTAGGGAGGGAATATAGAGATTCCCATTCTCAGAAGATAAGCACTCAGGTGCAGTGGACTAAACATTACTGAATTATTCAATCACTAATTGCATACTTAAATCTGTGAGACTGCACCAGAAATCACAGCAGTCAACTTTATGATCTTGTACATCTTGCTTGAAGTCAGGACTTAAAAAATACCTGGAGAACAGCCTCTCACACAAGCTTATTTGGTTTCCACTACTGTCTGTAATCCAGGTTAGTAGCTCCTGTGTGGTTGGGCACTAAAAATACTGAAGCAGAAGTCCCTGTCAGGTTGGGTTGATGCTGACCTGGGCTTGGTGCTGACCAGCTGGGCTAGTGCTGTTGGTGAGCAGGGCAGTATTTCTGAAAAAGAAGCTTCTATTGTAATCTATATTGGTGTGAAACTTATTTGAAAACTAGCAAGAGTCTTCCTGTAGGGGATACTATTACATTTTTAGTGTTGAATTTAGTATTTAGTTTTGAAAGTGCACTTTGGTGTTCTTATTATATTTTTTAAGCACTTAATCCTGCGCCTTGCATAGGTGAATGCATTCCCTTCTCTTCCTGGATGTTCATGCACTACTGTGGGAATACAAAAGCTCTTCAGGCATTCTGTGCACTTGGACATCTGTTCAAGAGGTATATCTAAGTGCTGCCAGGGTGGAGTTAACATCTGGTTAAACGTTAACATGGGGCTTGGTTCCATCATTTTACAATGTGTAATCTGTGGCAAGTAAATGATAAACTGTTCTGGGTGCAGCCCGGTTGCCAAGTACTTATATTTCACATTGTTACTCCCCAGAGGAAAAGCAAATAACTGTCATTTGGGAGCAGGTAGGCAGAGAAGATGCTGCATATTGATTTCTTACTCTCCTAAAAGAGGCACAAAGGTAACAATTGCACTGGAAAATATGTTGCCCAGTTCAGTATTTTATATATATTTTTAAAACAACAACACAAGGTGCTGAACCAGAAGCAGGAGAAAGCTACCTGGCACTGTACGGCAGAGCTTATAAGGCACTGTTTCTTATTTCATGAATCATAATGATATTTTACCTTCTTCTTCTTTTCTCTTTTTGCTCCTCAACCAATACAACACGTTGAAAGATTGATCACAGAGACTAGAGCTGCCCACAGCTTGGGCTGGGTGACCCAAAATGCCAAGCTCCCAACACAGCCAGCCCTCTCTCCTGCCCACATTGAAGCCAGGCACTCCAGGTGCAACTGCCGCTGCACTTGGGGTCCACTGCACTTGGACACACTTGACATGTGTCTTTGGGCAGTGGCCCATCAATCATCCTCTGGTATGATGCACTGTGGTAACTCTGACACCCTGCATCATTGCTGAGACCCTGACTTGATGGAGGGATCTTCTGTTAGTTCTCCTGAGATAATAATTGTGATGAGATTCAGGAAAAGGTTAAATATTCATGCAGTAAAAAGGCACTTTCCAGTTATGCTGACTGGGACAGATACGTCAGCAGCCATTAGCCTCCATGTTCCAGGCTGGAAGCTCATCATGGGCTGAAGTCACTGTCTGCCCCCCCCCCCCTCCTTCCCCAGAGTAGGATTGTGCAACCATCATCCGTGTTCATCACCCGAGGTGAGAGGGGAGGGCGTCACCTTCCTCTGGAGCATCCGGCAGCAGCTCCGGTCACTGGCAGGATGCTGCCTGAGGTGGAAATGGCTGTGCTCCAGTATGGCAAGAGTTACTCACACTCCTCCGAGTTACAACAGCTGATGCAGCCAGGTGTCACCTCTGGCCAGGCTTACCCCTTCCTCTTGCACATGTGCCAGGCTTATAAGTACATATCACCTTCCCCAGCCCTTGAGGAGTAAAATCTTCAGGTAATTTCTTCCCAGTGTGATGCCCTGCTTCTTACAGGCACTGTAGTGAAGTTGTTGCTACCACATCCCAAGAGTTTGTGATCTTCAGTATTGAGACTTCATGACACAAGTACTTACAGACAGGCAAGAGGATGTGGCTGCAAAGCTGCATAAAATAATACACACTTTAGCAATGCTGACAGGTGCTTGCTTTCTGACATAAATTAGAAATTACTTCATTCCTCTTTAATATGAGGATGTCTTACGCACTTCATTATCAGGGCTCTTCCTTTTTCTCCCATTTGTGTGTGTGTGTGTGTGCCCATTTCTCTTGTCCTCTCTCACTCCTGTTTCTCCCTCCACCTCACATCAGTGTACACTGCAGATTTCCTCTCTCCCTTTTAAAAGCTGCCAGAAGTGAAGTGACCTGGTTACACATCCAGCTCTGAAAGCTGCCTCAGCAATGTTTTTCCTCCCTTTCTGCAGCAGCCCTGGGCAAGCACACTGTCCTCTGCCTGTCAGTGCATTTGAAGCAGGGGTGTTATGGTCTGCACCACAGTTCACCACCACAACTCGCAGAGCTGACATCTGCAGTCACTGACTTGTGACAACTTTATTAGGAAGACTGTAGTCACTGACTTCAGGCAGAAGCCATAGAAAAAGGCAATGATATTATTGTTATTGTTGTTGTTATTAATATTATTATTACTGTAATCAGTGTGAGCTGCTGACAGAATGTGCCTCTCCGGAAATAACTCATTAATTCTGGGAGCTGCCAACGGGAGGAGCAGCCCAGAGTCCTGATCCAGTAGCACTTACGCAGCAGGATGCCCGTGTTATCAGTGAGGAAATCCACAGCTTGACTCTATGTATGCAAGTGTCCTCACTAGTTCCTGAAGGCAACAAAAAGAGAAAGTCCTACCCATCCTCATTCAATGCTCTTAGGAGTGTTTGCTACAGTAAGATGTTCCTGTTTGTTTCTGCCGTTCTACATAGTGAGGGAGTCAATTTGCCCTCTCTGATTATCAAACTGACACTCCAGCAGTCCATCATAAAACTATATTTTCTTTATTTTGTCTCTTTTTTTTTCCTCTAGATTTGTCTCTTCTATATACTAACGTTTTGGGTGTAATACCTGTAATAAACTATACTCCCGGATTCTTGTGGTTGCACATGAAACCCAAGACTTTATTATAACAGTTTACATTCTAAGACATTTCATGACACCAGACTGTTATCATGAATGTTAGAAAACTAAAAGTTTATCATCCAGTCAGTTCCTTTGGCTGGAGTACATTTATATTTCCACACTAGTCTAGGTCCATCTGGAAGTTAGTAAGAATATAATTTGGTAGAACTATCCGATAAAGCAAAAATGAAACAGTTGTTCTTTCTGGATTTGTACTATATTTTTCCACCGTTCAACTTCATTTCCATGACTTCCAATATTTTTTCAGATTTCCATATTTATAGCACAGAGCTAGGCAAGGAGCTATCCAACTTGAGAATGCAGAGATAAAATAGAGAAAGCTTTATCATTACCCTATTTTTATGAAGTTCCTTGTTCCATGTCAGAAGAAAGGCAGTTCCAAACATGTTTGCTGGTTTATGAGATGCTTGCAGACTCACTTTCAGCCACTAAAAAGGGTAAAATATCTCCAAAGTGCTACCAAATCCAGCAGGCTTTTAGGACTGCATCTCAGCTGGGAGTCATCAGCATTGTACCACCAGTGGGCACAAAGAAACTTCATGTGGCCTCAGGATTCTGGTCTTCACTGAAGAGGCATATGAAGCTCAACAGAGATGGCAAAGTATAAAGTAACCTCTTTTCCTTAGGCAGAGAAATGCCAATGAAAATTATCTGCCTGTGACAAGGAACGAGTTAAGAAAGAGGACTCTTTTCTGGAAATATATTAAATATTCCACTCTCAAGTGCAGGAATAAGAGCAGACATGCATGAAATCAAGTCTAGAAGTTTTATGTCAAAGACATAGAAAACTCCAAGAATTCAAGATAGAACCCAAACCTGAATATAGTCAGATGGGAAAGTTTTGGCTTAATAGGCTCTGCAGGCAATTTCTGGAAAGAGGATACTGGACCACCACAGTTTTCCCTGAACACTGGTGTGGCTTTGTGGGCTCACTTCTATCTGTCCATGCACACACAGAGATGCCCTCACATATGGGCAGAATGTTCCATGCCAGTCCCAGGTTCTGCTGAGATAAAACCTTGCCTTCCCTCTCCCAAGTGTGAGGTCTGAACCAAAAATTGCAATGAAAATCACAAAATCATAGATTTGTTAAGGTTGAAAAAGACCTTTAGGATCATTGAGTTCAACCATTAAATAAACCTGACTGGTAAAAGCACCTAATGAACTATTACATGTTCAGGTTATTTTCACCCCAGAACCCAACACCTCTATATTCCATACTACAGTGTGGCCAAACATTTGCATTGTTGTTTTTAAATTTGCTTGTCTCCTATCTGTAGTGTCATTTTGTTCCTTTCTGCCCATAGTTTCAGGTTTCTGAATTCTTGTAATTCCCTGGTGTCATCAGGAATTTATATATTGTCCAGTTGTGCATCATCTGTACATTTGGTAACATGCAATTAATTCCACGGGTCACCAATGCATGTTTTGAATAAAGATCAGAAGTGCACACAAACTAAAGTCAAGTCTCTGACTGATTTTTGTGCATTCCAGATCTAACCTCAAAACTTGCCCTCACACGTATCGCTTCAATTACAGTATCCTGACAGATACCTCCCTGCAGCTGGCTGTACTGGGACTGTACCATTCATGGAAGTTTTCCTTAATCCCACTTGGCAATATGTAGCCACTCATTTCTGTCTGTGCAAAGCCTATCTGGACTGCTCTTTATGTAAAGTGTTACATGATGAGACAGTGGTATCTAAGGACTTAGTAAATCCAGATCTATTGTGTGTCCTGTATTTGTCTGCTGTGACTTGTTCTTGTGCTTTTACAGAATGATTTTGAAAAATGTAAAACCTTTCTCTTTCCCTGGCAGGAGCAAAGCATAGGACTGCCGACCTGCTGCTCTGCCTCTACCAGCTTTGAAGTTGAAAGCAGGAGAAGGAGCAGGGAGACCATCAAGGCCAGGCACCAGGGCTGGAAGTGCCCCTCTTGGGCTGCGGGGCTGGTCACAGCACACAGCAGCCACCCCTGTCCGTGACCTCCCATCCCTCCTTGTCCCAAAAAATTGCTCTGCCCCAGCTTATTTACAGTCCTTGAGGACAGAAGCTTTGTCCTGTGGACTGTAATAAAGCTGGGTTTATTGTTCATCTCAACACTGAATTACAATTTTCTCGGAGCCCTTGGCAGCCATACTCAATTCCCTAGAGGTCTTTGTACATTATATAGGAAGTATACAAGACAGCATAATTTCTTTTCTTTTAACCAAGGTAGATGTGATCTACTAACTTCAGTGTGTGCTGTATTCCTCAGTAAATACCACCAAGCCATTATTTCCAGCATTATTGCACACCTAGCTAATCCACATTGATACTGATTTTTCAGCGCAAAGATTTTCTTGCACAGTAAATGTCATAAATATTATTGCCTTTGATGATTAAATTCACATACTGTTCAGCTCAGCTCTTCCTTTCAGAGGTCTGATTTTCCATGGCCAGATTTCCCATTTTTTGGCATTTACATTCTACCACTGATTGAGCTCAGTGGGAATGGAAGGTGCTAGCTGACCTGCAGAGCAAAGTCCTCATTTAAGGTTGCAAGTTGTTTCTCATTGTTGAAATTACTATAGCTGTCCTTTCTAAGTTTCTCAGTTCACTATGCTCTGTTATTTCTTTGACTTGAACATGCAGAGTATATGATCTCTCAAACTAAAAAATGGACAAGATGTATGTTTTTATTCACATTATATCCTTTAATTTACATAGACTATTTCAGGATAAGAAATAAGAAGACTGATGAGCAAACAGAATTTTTGAGATTCTGAAGACCATTATTCAGGGACTTGACTTTATCCCAGCAGGATTCTTTCAGATTGTATGTAGAAACACTATAGAGAACCTACCTTTGCTGTGACACATACTGGTTTCCTTTGGAAGACAGGGAGAATAGCAGACTGCAGAATGTGACTTGCTTTTATTCTCCGGCAGGCTGGGGCCAAAGTCAGGAACAGGAGAGGATGTGAGATCCTGGGTCTGTCTGGCAGCAGGATTTCTGGGGAATGAAGAGGCTTTTGGGGAGCAAGAGATCAGTGTTGCTAAGTTTGTAGACTTTCATGAATCTTGTTAACTCTTAAGTTTTTAGAAGTCTTTTAGAAGTTTCTTTATTTCTTCCAATGCTCTTTAAGAAGTTGAAGATTGCTGGTCTATATGTTCTTTTTTTCTCCTATTTTCCCTAGTTTTTTGATATCTCATCTATCTTTTTCAGGTGTTCACAAATCACAAGTGGCTCTCAGTTTAATACAGAAAATATTTCAAAGGTTTTAGGTTAAAGCGCAGCAGCCTTAGCCAGCTAGAAAGCCAAAGTAATTTAATAAAGTATTTTCTCATCCATCCCTTCTCCAGTTCAAGCTTGTAGTTGAGTTTACTACATTGAAGTAAATTTCTCTTTGTTAGTGCATATAAAAGACACCTTAATGCACCAGCTTTCTTGACACTATTTTCCAGTAAATAATTGTTCTATGGAATAATTTAGCTGGTCTCCCTTTTGTAATTAATGTGGTCCTTATTAATCTTTATTCACTAAATCTAGAATATGTTCCCTGTTCTGTTTATCACAACTTTCTGAATAAGAAATGGTCACCAACAACTTCCAAAAGCTTTTAGGCTGCCCCAGATTGATCCCCAAGAAAATTCTAAAAAAGTAAAATCTCCCACAACAGCAATGTCTGGTATTATGGATAATTTTGTCAGTTCCTAGTAAGTTCATCTACATTATTTTCCTTGCTTGGCAGCAATGTTAGCCTTCTACTGTGACCACGCCTTTTCACCAAACTTTGATCAAATGTTTCACCATCAATGGCTGGTAAGATCCTTCCCTCCCTGAGCTGAGCATGCAGCTCCACAGACAATGCTGCAAATGAAGCCAGGTTTTACAGGGCCACAGAGTGATTTAGGTGAGGAGAGAATTTTGGATGTCTCTATGCAACACCCAGGGCCAAGTAGGACTTGAAGGCTAGACCAAGCCCTCATGGCCTGAGGTTTGAAGTCCTCTGTGGATGGAAAATACATAGCATCTATGCTTGCCTGTTCCCTCCATGAAAATGTTTCCTACTGTTATAAATGAAAATTTGTCCAGCCAAATTAATATAAAAAATAAAATATTTATGTTACAATCAAATTTTATCTAGCCAGCCACAAGGAAAGAACAGAGCCGAGCCCGGGGTCGGCCCTGGGGGTGCAACAAAGAGGACAGCCTCAGCAGACGTTTTCCTCTCTGCCCACACACCTCCATCCTGGCACAAGCGGTTTTTATAGGGAAAATTCCGCCTGAGGCCAAGATTTCAGCAATCAGTCTTTTCTTCTATTCGGAGTCCATATGTTAATAAGATTTTCTTTTTTGGTGATGAGGGAGAACAAATCACTGTCTGGAGTTTGTTGAATCCTTTGATGAAATTTACGGGACGCCGTATTCACATGTATCTGCCTCAGGATTTCCATGATATCCATCTTGGGTCGTTCACGCGAACGATCAGCACCTGGGGTTTCTGTATCTCCCCAGACATGGCCCATCTCCTGGCGAGTACCTTCTTACTTGTAAATCAGTTTCCAATCTACACCCAGTCTCACCTGCGCCTGTGAGGGGGGGAATCCTAATACAAACATGTATACTCTAACAAATATTCAATATCACATATATCATATTAGAAATGGCGCAAATTATATCTACTACACATAACACCTACAGATCTATTTCTCACTTTTGTTTAAAACTGGTGAATACGAATATATCAGCTAGAAACAAAGCTTTCTTGGTGTCTGGAAAAAAAAAAGGATAAGGCCTTCCTCCCACTCTCTCACATGACTTCTATGAAGTCTGCTTGGAGCTGAGCTCATGCTATGGCTTTTCTCTCCATAAATCCTTTATGGGCTTTTTATATTGGGTCTTCCTTGGACTGCACACAGTTGTCCTGCAATGCAGAAAAAGTTTATCATCACAGTCTCTGCAAAGTTTTGTTCCAATACAGCAGCAGCTTCACAGATTACCAAGGGACATGCACACATCGGTACACACACAAAAACACAGTCACAAACACCTATGTGCATAGAAATATCTGCAGCAAACAACTGGGTTTTTGTTTTCATACAATTTCTGGCTAAAAATCAGAAACAATATACATTTTTTAAGCACACTCATGTGCTTATTTATTAGCTATTTGTGTTAATTATGTTTGCTTTATTATGCCTCATTATTTTTCACTTGGAGACAGTATGATCCCTGGCTGGCAGAAGATTGCTGGTGAGACATGAACAGACCCACTTGCAGCAGCATAGTCCTGTCACCAGGAGAGCTCATTTCAGCCAGAGCAGTGCCCTGTGGAGATAGTTCAATGCCTGAAGGCACAGGCAGGAGCCAGTGACAATCATAAGTCCAGGAGGAGCCAGGCAGGAGACACCCCTTGGGGCACTGCCTGGCCCCTGCTGAGGCCAGCAGCGGCATTATTTTTCTGCAGCTCCTAGCTTGACCCTAAAAGTGAGAAGAGTAAAACAACACCTTTGCCCTCACTTTTCTCATCTGTACAGGGAAAACACCTGGGTGGAGGGGTCTGCCCTCCTCACCAAACGCAAAATAACATATAGGCTGAGCATTTCTGAGGAAAGGAGAATTATTTTCCTGCTCAGCAGAGCAAAAGCAGGGCACAAACTAACTCTCTACAAGCAGAGACAGGCACTGAATTAATTGGATAATCTACTGCAAATTATTTGCCCAGCTCTATTAATTAATGCTGCAAAGTTCTTGGAGGGTTAAATGCCCTTGAGCCACCATTCACCTAAGCTTTGCCCCTGAACTGACATCAATGAAAAATCCTTAATGGTGGTGGTAGCAGCAGCAGCAGCAGAAGGACTGCATTTTCAAACCCTCCTGAGGCAAGAAAACATGATTTTTCCCTTCATTTTATGGTCTGCTGAATCTTCTGGTTTTCTTGTTATATAGCAGGAATAATGTTCATGGCCTTGGAGTATTCTTGTGGTTTTCCAAATGCCTCAGATTTAATTTGGCATCTTCCACACGCACAAAAATTTACTGCCTCATATACTCTTTCACTGTGAATAGTGTCCCTTCCCCAGTTCTGTGGAGGGGTCCTGGAGACGGACAATGATCCTGTGGAGCTGTTTCTCAGCTGGTGAGAAGCCCTGCCTGGTGCCTCAGCAGACAGTGATCACACAAGACAGCTCCTGATGGGGAGGAGAGGTCAGCCCAGACCTTTAGCATTGGCCTGAGCCTCAAACACTCATCTCAGAAAATAAGTAAGAAAACATAATAAGATGCACACACAGGCCCTTTTGTTACCAAGTCCAAACCCCAACAAGCAAGAATAAGCTTTGTGAGCAGGGCGGTCTCCACAGTGAAAGGTGCCCAAGGGCAGGCGGCGGGATGGGAATTTTCTGGCTGGTGGTGCCTAGTGTCTGTCTGGGCCTCAGCAGGATGGCCTGGGGTCAGGTCTTCGTGTCTGAACCTCTCTAAGGGCTGGTGTTTGGTTTACCAGTTCTCCAGAAAGAATATGCTTCTATTGCAAAGAAAAGAAATGCACTCAGGATGCTCCAGATGTGGGGGCTCCTGCCTGTGACCCTCATGGACCGAGATTCAGATCCAGATGTGAGCACTCCTGCCTGTTACACTAATAGATCAAGATTCAGACTCCTGAGTTCAATTTTCGTCTTTAGAATTTACATACGATCAGAGAAGTACATGAACTGCAGCTTCAGGGTGCTCTGAAGCCAAAAGGGAAAACAGGGCAGAGCTCTGGCAGTCCTTTTCTCCTTTGCACAGCTGCTGCAAAAGGACTATGGATCATCCTACTGCCATTGCTATTTCTTGCACAGAAGTATGTGAAGGCTGTGGCTGTTTGGCTACCATACATCAATGCCAGCGCTTCCAACTTGGAATCAAATTATTTCAAACAAACAATGGGTGAAAAGAACATATGTGGGACAAAGGAGGACCTGTCCAGTGCACTGCCAGGGGTGGCAGCAAATCTGCTGCCTTGAAAACCCAGGCCATGTTCACAGGAACACATTGAAGGTCCATAGTCCTAATGGACCCCATGACATTCTTCTGTGCTCGAAGACCATGTTTCAAAGCCCTTTTGGATGCTCCAAGATCCAGAGGGTTGTCCATAGCATCATACAACTCTTCATGGAAGGCCATTGCCCAGGCTGCATTGACACATTTCAGAGAAGATCTGGTCTGCAGCATCTTCAAGGCAGTGAAGTTATGACCTTGAGCTAAATGGTAGATTGAGTCAAAGTCCAAATCTGTAGGCAGACTGTGAAAAGCTGCCAGCATCTTTCTGCCACAGGCCAGAACTCTGTGTGTGTTACAGGTTCCTGACATAGCTATATCAGATCAGATACATACCTAAAAACCTCCTTTTTGTATATATTTTTAGCTTCTTGTTTTTCTTATTAAGCATCTGAAATTAAGGGAGATCCACAACCCCGCTAGTGCTTTGCATTAGACCAATCCCATTTGGGCAGATTGCAAAGAGGAATAAACCAGATGATTCAATTTCCAGATTGCAATCAGGTCAGATAACTATCACCTCCCTTCCTTTGCCTGACCTCCCTTAACTCCCAGCTCCACCGTCAGCTCCTGCAGCGACAGGCAGTGTCCTTCACATGTTGCTGAGACATGTGAAATGGCAGGGGAAAGGCTTCCTGCAATGGCCTCAATTCCCATTTCCAGGTGCAGTGCCCAGTGAGGATGTAGGAAGGCACATCGTGCCTCGCCTTTCCTAAGCTCCCCACCCAAGGTCGCTGCTGCCAAACCCTGCGCTCTCATCGGATGGGTGAGGGGAAAACTGGCCTCTCCCCGACCTTCAGCCACGTGCAAAGTAACTGAGGCAGTCTGGGGGTGTACCTGCAGGAGCAACAGTGCATCTCACAAGGAAGCAAAGCCCTGCACTGGTGCTGACCACTGCTGGCACCAGGCTGGGACCAAAGGGGACTATCAGGTTTGCCAGGAGAGCACAGAGAAGTACAAAATTTTGTGTGCAGTGCCTGTGGATGCAATCACCCTGGATTCACTGGGAAATTGAGGGCACACAGAGGCTGTGGGAAGGATAGGGGATGCCTGCAGAGACCATCCATCTCAGTGAATCAGGCCATCTCCTGCTACTCACTTTCACATCTCAGTGGGGTGAAGAGCACAGGGTGCACCTGGGTGGCAGCCACGTTAATCAAGATGTTCTGTCTTGGAGCCAAATCACCTGTGTGGAGATAGGGAAAAGACAACAGTGGCTGTGGATGGTGCTAAAGGTCAGCAATCCCTCCAAGAGTCCTCACATGGTGCATCACCATTACTCTCACTGAAATGAAGATGGGAGGGAAAGGAAAGGGAAAGGGAGAGGGAGAGGGAGAGGGAAAGGGAGAGGGAGAGGGAGAGGGAGAGGGAGAGGGAGAGGGAGAGGGAGAGGGAGAGGGAGAGGGAGAGGGAGAGGGAGAGGGAGAGGGAGAGGGAGAGGGAGAGGGAGAGGGAGAGGGAGAGGGAGAGGGAGAGGGAGAGGGAGAGGGAGAGGGAGAGGGAGAGGAGAGGAGAGGAGAGGAGAGGAGAGGAGAGGAGAGGAGAGGAGAGGAGAGGAGAGGAGAGGAGAGGAGAGGAGAGGAGAGGAGAGGAGAGGAGAGGAGAGGAGAGGAGAGGAGAGGAGAGGAGAGGAGAGGAGAGGAGAGGAGAGGAGAGGAGAGGAGGATGGAAATGAAAAAAGTGAGAAAGTAAGAAAGAAAAATACATGTAAATTTTTGTGACAAAAAAAAAAGCAACTCTCACTGATGCATGTCACCTACACATGTAAAATATGCAACATGTCCTAAGCCAATAAATATTCAGTATGCTATACCTGACAACATGGATGGGCAAACAGGAATATTTTTCTCTCTGGAGAGATCTGGACTAAGTTCATGTGCTGGTGGAAAACTGCAGTAAGATTTTCTTTCTCTGTGCAGAACCTATGCTTTACATTTGAGCCCTTTCCTGCCTCAAGGACACCAAGTCCATCCTGGCACCAGGGGCTGCTGTGAGGCAGGGCCCAGGTCTGAGCCAGGAGGTGCAGGGACTCGTGAAATGGTGTGTCCACATTTGCTGGATGTCCTGACTCAGGGCCTTTAGCAGAAGCAGCTGTTGCCAGGTGGCTCATGCTACCACTGTGTATCACTGCAGAGTGATTTCCCCCTGCCCTACTCTCCGCACAAGTGTCCACAGCTAACACCCATTCTGTGCATGGGCCTCTCCAGCATGCATAGGCTGCCAGTGTGTCCTCACAGACCTCTGATAGGGGGGTCAGTGAGGACACACCAGAAACAGCATCTCAGAAGCTCATGTAACCACACTGCTTCATGGATCTTCATTTCTATTGCATGAAAAGTGCCCCTCCCACTAACCAGCACTTATGGAGGTTCCTCTTCCAGTCTCCTCTTTATTTTGCAGCCTTCTGTGCTTTCCCAACACTCCTGCCTTTTTCCTTTGCTCTGCAAGCCAGCATGGCCAGTGTTGAGTGCCATGAAGAGGTGAAAGGTGGCTGCAGGGTCTGCAGGGGCTTGGCTAGAGCTCTCAGTCTCAGCAGCAGCAGCGCCAGATCTGCAGCCCCACTCCAACCTAGCAATGCTCTCACCTGGGCACCACGAGCCCCCACAGCCTGGCCAGCAGCTCCAGCTCAGCCAGGAGAGAAGGACAGCCTCTGAATCTCCTCAAGCTGCTCTCACTTGCATACAAGGCTCGTGAGTATGTGTGTGTTCATCCTAGGAGGGAACCGATTAATTAGGTGATGATGGGAGCAAGAAAGCTCTCATGGCTCTGGGTCTGCCCCCTACCAGATTTTACTGACATTTTCTGAACACTTCTTTTAGCTCAGTGGGCACAGCTTATATGCAAACAAATACAGTAAGGCTTACTTATTGTTTGGTGTGATGGGAGCCTGGGATTGTGGAAGTTTTTTGGTTTTGCTTTTGTTTTCTTAAAAGTATTGTTTCTATTTGTCATTAAGGCTCACTTTCTAATTTATCTTTGCAGGAGTTTATTTTTTTTTTTTTTTGACATCTGCCACTTGCATGTAGCCAGAGCTCTCTTCTCTGGCCTGAAAAGGCATCTAAGGCCAACTGGGGTTTTTTTTGCGTGTTCTTTTTTGTTTTTCTTTTTCTTTTCAGAGAAGACAACCAGAAAAGATGGAAGGGGAAGAAGGGGGGGATTGCTTGTAAAGAAAGACAAACATATAATTAGCAAAAATAAATACATCATTATTTGATGGTTTTCATGCATGTCACTGTTTCGATTGCTCATGAATTGGTTCATCCAGATTGTAAAATATTCATATTATCTGTTACTCTGAAAGAGATGTGATGCCCTGGAGAGGCTAATTCTTGGTTTGCAGATTGTTTACAAGCTGTCAATTGCAATTTGAATATATTTGCAATTCAAAGGGTTGATAAATAACGTAAGTCACATGGCATAGTTTCTGCTTCTGAGCTGTAGTACATCCGTGTGTAAGTAACACTAAGGTAGGCAAGCATTTGTCTCCCCATCTGCCTCTCAAATCACACATTTAATGGAGCAAGCAAACATAATACCCCAGAGTACCTCTGGGATCTCATAATAGTATTCTGTCCTGCCCTGGAAAGCTCTGATCCCATGGCACTGTGTGTGGCACCTTTCGCTGTGCCCTGTCTCAGTGACAACTCCCATATGATCAGGAGGAGAATTCTGTGTTTGCTCTCTCAGGAGCCCAGCACTCCGTGGGACAGCCAGCCAGAAAGGGGTGAAAGGAAAACTATGCCACAGTGACTGCCAGCTTTGTGTGGAACGGGGTGACTGAGAACCTGGCAGTTCTGCCTCATTATTCCAGACTTGTGGGGGTGATTCTCTTCTTTGAGGGATGAATAATCCAATTATCAACACAATACTATTTTCAAATTGCATTTTATAATGAAAATACCAAATACAGCATTCTGTCTCCCATCTTTTCCTCTATATTTGAAGTGAATTTTTTAAGGGCTTCATAAATTAAGAGAAAATTTTTGAATATTCCTAGGTGGTGAGATCATTATTTCAAGCAGTAAGATTGCTTTTCATTTGTTTTTTCTTGTTACCAATTTTGTTTCTTGTAATTGATCCCTTTACTCAGAAAAAATTATACTAGAAAGTCTTTTCACTTTATCTCCTGGTGTAAACAAAAACCTGTCTCTTGTTCTTTTCCTAAAATCATGGTACTAAATTGCATTGTATGTGTCTTGCATGTACATAAATATGCATAGGCACTGAGTGTCGTAAACCAATAGTTTCAATTAGATATATTGTTCTGCCTTTGCAACAGCTTTTGGCAATTCTCTGTCCTTACATCTGAAGCCTTTTTCTGAACATAAATCTCTTTTCTGTAATGTACCCTCATTATTTCTTATCCTCTCTATTGCAAAACACACATTATTTCCTGTGTCAGCCTTTTGTATATTTGTGTCTTCTCAACTTTTATATATTTGTGTTTTCTGAGTCTCACCTCATTTTGACTGATCTTTTCTGCTAGAAAACACTGCACACCAATACTCTCCTTGGGGTTTTTTTGGACTGTTTTTAGACGGTTGACATCTTCCTTGAAGTCCAGTCTCCAAGACTCAACACTGTATAAGTCAGGACTGTGTACCGTCTTTTACTGTAGAGATGTTTTCCTTTCGGCTTGTATTTGTACAGAAAGCTCCTTTCAAATAACAATTACTTGCCTTTATCTGTCACTACTGAACTGCAACTCTTTTTCTTCAGATGATTTAGCCAATTTCTTATGTCTAGTTTTAGGAGGAACTGATTGTTTTTCAGGGTACCTGTCTGGATCACACAGTTTTTGTCATGAATCTTCTCTGGCTGGATTCTCTGGTCTCTATGTGGTTTTGGGCATCAATCAAGTTAAAACAAGCTGGGAGGGATCATGATCTTGGGGTACCCCAAGGACATCACCCTGTGTCAAAAGAGTGGGATGGCACACAGCAAAACGAGCTGAGGCTCTCTGGGTCTTGAGGGGGAGGGTGGGAGTCTAATAGAAAAAAGACTACCCAAATCCCAAAGCTGACCAACTGCCTAAAACTGGAGCTATTCCCACCATAGGGAGAATTACTTACTGCAGTTTGCGGTGCCAAAGCACTTATTTCAATAGCAAGTGTTCTGTGCGGACACAGAACATTTTCAAGAAAAGTAACCAGTTTGATACAATATCTCCATGTAGACCATGCCCAAGTCTTTCCCACTCATTTTATGAAGCTCTTTGAACTGTGTCAACCCACTATTAGTGTTTGCCATGTGCACAGAGTCAATTGTTACCCTGAGGAATGGGACAGATGATGACATGCTCAGATACTAATGCTTTAAATTAAGATTCCTGAGTATGCCTCTGATGTATAGAGGTTAATTAAGAAACTATTGTGAGCTGAATTAATACCATTTGCTTATTGAAAACATAAGTCATGAGCATTAACAACAAAGTCATAAATATGTTTCCCTAAGGGCCAGATCCCTCAGCTCTTACTTATTTGAGCAGTCCTTACTGATGTGAGTAGACCCATTGAATTAATTGAGCCTACATGTATGAGTTAATTTATCTATATGACAAAGAAGTTGTATTGTTGGGTCCCACACAAGCATTAATCTGAAATGAATATGTTTTTAATGATAAATTGGTATTTAGATGGACTATAATTATTGTTTACATCCAAGCCTTGTCTTAATAAGACTGGTGCAGCTTGCCAAGTAAATAAATCCAGCCTTTTCTTAATAATCAAGTGACAGAGATCAAACAATTACCAATTAAAAGCAGAATTCTGATGTAGACAAAAAGCAAGTGTGAGGTTTCATTAGGTCCATTAGCAATGCATACATTTTTACTGAGAGCTGAATGAAAAGCTGGCACATCTTCACCACCAAATTCATGATCCCTGAGCCATTTCTGAGTGAGTTTGCTCCAGAACCAAAAGCAGGGTGAGAGGGAAGGATGCTCAGTTGGGAGGGCAACAACCCAGTACATCCTGCTGTCGCAACCCAAGATGGTCACGCTCTGTGGTATTGCACTCTATGTGTGCATGTAAAAATACCATATCCCACCCTGCTACATCAGGGATCTCCTCCTGCCTACTAGCACACCTAGGCAAGCTAAGAGTCACTGAACTCCCACCTCCTAAGCCAAGAGATGAAATCTTCCTGTGGTACTGTGAACAGGAAGAGGTTGCTCCACTGTGGTTGGTTTATCCTGAGTCTGCTGATCAGCATTGAATAATCCAATGGTGGTGATGCAGAAGGGAACAGAAGACTCCATCTTCTGAAAGATCATCTAGGACTAACCTGCTTCTATCTGTTCCACTGATAAAAAGCCTCTGAGGGAACAGTTCAGTGTTCATAGAGAGTAAATGGTGCAAACAGAGATGCTGTTCCCTTCCCTGTGGTCATGTGTGCAATGCAATCACCATCCACAGTGAGTGACCAGGGCTGAGTGACTCCTAAGCAGAGTAGTTCTGGCATCATCCGATGCTTAAAAGTCCCATGAAATTTCCCTTTCTATCTTTCTGGGACCAGACACAGCAGCAGCTTCCTTTATCCCTCCAGCTGCACTTGAGTGTTTTGTCAGTGGAGATCTTTTTGGTAAGAAAAATAGTGAGACTTTCCTCTTCCATGCTTTAGCTCAGTCAGTTTGGAGGAGTGGGAGGGAAGAAAACCCCAACCCTACTGGATGTCGACAGAAACAGTTCAAATGGCTGTCAACAGCTATAATATTTTCCTTTCTTTTTCTCCTCCCTGACTCTATGCATTTTCCCAAAGTTCATCTTGAAATCCTTTTACACTGCAGCCCTTGCTCCCCTTTTCAGTTCTAACAACTGCCTGAGGATGCAGAGGGAAAGGTCTCCTCCAAACTAGAAGGAAGCCCCACAAAGCATTTCCAGAGGCTGTCTCTCCTTCAAGACTTCCAGGGTCAGATTTCTTGGAAGAAGTTGTAGAAAGTCATAATAAGGCCTCGTTTAAAGACCAAAATAATCTAAAGTTAATTTACCTCAAACCTTTAGCAAAACAACCACTGGAATTGAATATCAACACACACTTTAACATTTGCTTTTCTGCATTGGGAAAATAAATAGAATTTATTGCTTCACACTTTGATTTTCTGACATCCTTTAAATCCCTCAAATCCACGTCACTCACCTAAGGGAAACAAATGCAGTAAGAAAAAGCTAAGCAATTCCTACCTGATTTAAAAGCATCTGTGATAACAGGTAGGGCTGTGATTTGGAGGAGAGACTGCTTACTGCCAGACTTTTGTGGCATCTATTTACTAATCCCCAAAACTTATTTGCATTGCAAACACTTTCTTTTCCCACCCCACATCAGGGGTATGTAATAAAAATAACAAATTAATGCAGCAAATTAAGTAATAGGAATAAAAGCTTTCTACATGGCCTGGGAAGCTCTAGTATGTTCTAGGATTTTGTACTTATAACAAAGAACCTAATTTTTATTCTTTTATTCTCTCTCTCTCTTTTTTTTTTTTTTGATTGTCAGCTGTCACATCTGTACCTATGTAGAATGTGTCCTGCCTGGTCCCTCTGTACAGCTCCAGAGCCATTTTAGTGGCTCCCAGAACTGTCACCTCCTTCTGGGAGGTGATGAGGTAGAAGTTAATGACACCAGATATCGTGTTGGATCATCAGGTCACACTGCCTTTGCTCCTGCTTCAAGCTCCTTCAGAGCAAGTAAACAGAGCGGGCTGTAGACTGGAAATGTGTCCTCTGGAACTTCCGCAACACAAACAGTGTGGGAATGGAAAAAGAGTCTGTTTATCCTCAGAGTGTTTGCAGATGGCAGCTCCTTCCTGCTCCTGCCCTCTGCTGCGAGCCAAACTCCCCGGTGCATCGCCCCAAGGCCACTGCTGGAGACTCCTCTCAGGGGCTCGTGCACTGGCTGCGAGGGAAAGGGCACACAGGGGTTAATTGTAGATGCACCACTCTAGGTAGGATATTGCACAGATGCACCTTGCTGCAACAAAACAGGATGCTGGACTTTCCTTAGATTTCATTTCTGTCCTGTCCCAGGTGGCACCAAACACTCTCCTGCCCACTCAGAAGCCGTTTCTGAGAGGAGAGAGAGAAGAGAAGAGGTGGACATGACCTTCCCTACACCCCTCTGCTGCATCTCTGGAGCCCACAGGTTCATGGCCTCTTCCCAACCCAGCTAAGCAAGATGCAAACTCCTCTGGGGACACTTGCTGCCTCTCTCTTGCCAGGGACTACTGCCAGCCTCAGATCTCTCAGCTAGGCTGTTTGTGGGAACACTTTTCCACTCAGTTCCTTCAGTAATTTGTTACACTTCAAATTTTCCACCATATATATGTAAGGCTTAGATACACAGTCAAGCCATTAGAATTTCTGATTTTACCTGTGGATTCCCATCATTGTTGTAAAGGTGGGGATGGAGGAGTGCACAAGTTAGGGCCCCCTAATAAGGTAAAGAGAGAACAACAAAAGAGAAGATTGCTGCACTGCTGAGAGCCTTGACACCTAAATATTCACAGGGACCACTGTCTTCTTCTTGTTCACTGACAGACACCTGAGCAGGTGTTCAGGGAGGGCATGGTTGGATGAGAACTGCAGTCTGCACTTGCAAAGTACCAGGCTGTGCTCTGATCTCACAAGAGGGCATCATGCCATCTCCAAACAACCCATCTTCCTCCAAGAATAGTCACTCTTTTTACTGTCAAAGGATGGAAACATGCTTTTATACAGTTACTCATCTCACATACCTTAGATACTCCTCTAGGAAGAGGTGAGTTGCTGCAAACCTCTTGCAGAGTCCTAGCTAGAAAAGTAGGTGCCTGGTTGAAACTAATGCCAAGCCCACCTATGTGGTTTACCTAATCCTGACAAGCCCTAACAGAATTCAGAGGCTGCATCTTACTCAAGAGGAAGTGATGGCTACTAAAAACCATTTACATTTCTTCAGAAGGCTTATTTGCTTTTCAGTGTCAAAGTCACAATTACTCACTCAGATTACAGCAGTGTGTCACCCCTCAGTAATGCACTTCCTCTTAGACACTTGGGGGGCATCCTGCCCTGTCCTAGCTCCCTACAGCACACCTGACTGTGCCACAACCAGTCTATGGCTGTTCTCTGTCTCAACACCCTGTCAAAGGGGAGCAGCATAAAATCCCTCACAGGCATATTTTAGATGTGTAATGCTGATATGCTTCATAAAATATATTAACACATTTAAAAAGTTATTTCTAAAATTGAAGCCCATGAGTCAAAAAATACCAGGGAGTGGAAAGTGTCCCACATGCCAAACAAGAACCAGCACACATATGAAACCAGGGCAGCAGCCAGTGACACAGCAGGAGCTGGTTTTCCCCTGTCCTCTCTTCGATTCCAATGCTTGTAAAATTCTAAACTCCAGTGGGAAACAGAAGAGAAAATGCATGTCAGTATACAATGGAAGGGGGGTGTGCACGCATGATTTTCACAGCATTTAAATTCATTCTTAACTTTCCATGAGGCTTTGGCACCAGCCTGACTTGAACCTGACTCTATTTATGGTAGAGCTGAAACTCCCTTCAAGGTCTCTCCAGTCATAACTCCTGGAGTGTTTCTGAGAATTTAAAAAGATCAAAACCTACCCTCCCTCCATCCTGATGCCAAGCAACTTTTTAACTGCACATGACAGAGTCTGGCTGTCCTGTTCACAGTTATGGTCTCTAACATTACTTACTAAGCAGAGTGCAAGAGGAGGGTCACAAAGGACTTCTGAAGTTTTGTGGACCTGGGAGGGATGGGTGTGAGGCCAAGGCAGGTCTCAGCTTGCTATGCACAAGCTCACAGCTGTGGACCAGTGGTATTTACCCCACTTTACCACAGCAAGGCTCTCACTCAGAAGCTGCTGAACCCAGATGTCAGTGTCCTCCTTAACTGCAAACCTCTCACAAATGCCAGCTGCACCAAGTCAGGAGTTTCAGTGTCAGCCTTCATCAGCTCTTCAGCTTGTCTGTCACAGTATGGTGCAGCTGAAGCATCGACCTCACCACTGGTACTAACTGGGTCATTTATTCCACTACATCAGTTTGTTCAGCTGAGTAAAGGAAACAGTGCACTAAAGGTAGAGGATGCTGTGTTTCTTTGCTAACCTTCCAAGGCCATATCAAAACACCAGAGGAGACAGTGAGTAGAAGCAGCAGCAAATGCTTCAAGGTGTCTCCTGGGGCAGCAAAGACATATATTTATATAAGGAACACAATTCAAATCAATCAAAGTGCTTGCATAAGTTGGGTTGTGATTTTTGCAAATATGAGAATTACAAGAGCAAACTAGAATTAGGTCAGCAGTAAAGGTTTTGTTTTGTTTTTTAATTTTGAATGAGAAAATACAGGGGAATCTCTTTCCTTTAAGGCCATGAAGGGTGAGCAACTTACTGGAATCAAGAATTCATTGGTTACCAAAGTTCAGTGGACATTCACATTTAGCACCGGGAAGATTTGAGACTAAGACAAAATTAGAGTACAAGTAGCCATAATAGACACACAGTTGCTTCCTAAGTAAAGATATAACCCTTGTCACTTTGTAATAGTTCATGTGAATGAACCCTACAAATGCATTTCACAGAAAAACATAGAATAGCTGAAAGTGAGAAGCGACTCATGGAGACTGCCTAATCCAACCCTCTGCTCAAATCAGCCCAGCTAGAGCAGGTTATGAGGACTAAATCCTGTCACATTTTTCATATGTCCAAGAATGCAGACTGCAAAACCTCCCTGGTCAACCTGTGACATGGTTTGACTATACTAACTATGAAAACTTTTCCTCACATTTAAGTGAAATTTCCATTATGTCAGTTTGCCTATTACCTCTTGTGCCATCACTGGACACCACTGAGAAATCTGGCTCCTTATTTACTCCTCCCATCAGATATCTATGCACATTGATAGGATCACCCCTCTGAGCCTTTTCTTCTCCAGGATGAATAGCCCTGAGAGGTCCTAGGATCACTCTGTATTTGCACCACTGATGTATGGCGTCCAGTAGTACTTCATGCCACTGATAACAGCCTGCTGAGCCAAGCAATTCAGCCACTTCTCAATTCACCTCACTCTCCATTTATCCAGTCCATATTTAATCAATTTTTTTTTCTGAGGGTTTTACAGTCATGAGTGTTGAAAACCTTACTGAGGTCTAGATAAACAACTTTGACCACTCTTACCTCACCCACCAAGCTAGTCCTCTCATCAGAGAAGGCTATTAGATTGGCCAAACACAGTTTCCCTGTTCCAAATTTGTGTTAACCACTCTTAGTCACCTACTTGTCCTTAATATTTGAAAATTACTTCCAAGAATATTCACTTCATCAACTTCTCAGGGATCAGGTAAGATTGACCATCCATTAGTGTCTGGGTCCTTCTCCTTACCTTTCTTTGAGAGACATTTGGCTTCTTCCCATCATTAGGAACCTCTCCAGCCACCCAGGGAAGTTCAAAGGCAGTCAAGATTGGCTTTATCATTTTGGCCTTTCCTTTTTGTGACAATGTATCTACAGAAGCTTGTCATATATTGTTTCATGTACCTCACCACATTCAATTCCACATGGTCCTTGGCTGTTCTAATCCAACCCCAAAATGCACAGCCTCTCTGTATTCCTGTTGTGTCACCTGATCCTGCTTCTAGATCTTGTGCAGTTCCCTTTTGTGTCTCAATTTTTGTCAGGAGCATCTTGGCCATCTGTGCAGATCTCCTGCCATATTTGCCTGATTTTCTGCCACTACTGTGGACCTGAGTTCCTGAGTCTTGAGGAGATCATGCTTGAAAATCAATCAGATCCCTTGGACCACTTTCCTCTCCAGTGCTGTCTCCCATGGGCTTTCTCCAAGCAGATCCCTGAAGAGGCCAAAGTGTCTTCTCTTAAAGCCAAGGGTGATGATCCTGCTGCTCTTTTGATTTGCTGCCTCTTCTCAGAATCCTGAACCCCACCATCGCATGATCACTGCAGTCAAGCCTGTCCCAAACCTTCACATCCTTCATAATTATTTCTAGGTACAAGGCCCATCTCCCCTTGTCCCCTTGTGATTGCTCCTCAATCACGTGTCACAAATTTATCAGCACTGCACTCCAGAAAAATGCCAGATTCTTGTGTACTGTTGTGTTTTCACCCCAGCAGATTTTGGGCAAGCAATTACGTCTAAAACTGTGGAGAAAAAACAATTGTAGGAGTATCATGAAAAATTATAGATCCACAGATCAGTGAGCTAAGATGAATCATTTGCAAAGTTTTAGGGAACATGATGAACTTACACTGAACCTTGAGTAAATATGTACACAGATTCAAAGAGGCCTTGAACTACCAATATAAATTGAAATGAGAGTCAGGATAGCTTTTAAGGAAAAATTAAAGTAGTGAGGCTGGAGAGTTCTTCAAAGTTTAGTTTAATTTTCACTAATCACATTGGGTTTATGATGAGAATGCTGAGAGGACCAGGGTCTGAAACCTTCAGCACTATTGAAGACTAAAATTTAAGCATGAATGTATTAATTCGATTAAGGACTTTGACTCCAAGAGAAGCTGAGGAATTAAAATAACAGGTTACATATTTCTTGAGTGTTAATCATCTCTTAGGACCTTTAAGAAACAAATAAACACAGTACACAGTTCTTATTTTACAGTTTAATTTCTCTTTCTTCACATTTAGGGGAAGAGAGGTAGTGAGGTTGAGTAACTTGCAAGAACAGGTATTAGCATGTAAGAGTTACTGGCACTTCATTCAAAGCTCATTTCAGATCACACTCCTCTCTGACCGTTTCCAGAAATCCAATTATAGTTGGCATCAACACTGATAGTTTTAAAATCTAATTACAATGGAAGGGATGTGTTGCAGTAAATGCCTTTTTGTCAGTGTTTGATAACTTGCCCCACAAAATTATCCTGCAGAAATGAAATTTAAAGTCTAGCTTGGATAAAAACACCAAAATCTAGGAATTGTCTGGATGTTGCAAACAGCAGGTAACCAGAAACAGCAATGTCCTGAGCTGGGTGTGGGTCCAGTGGGGAGCCACCGGGACTGGTGAGATAAACCATACATTGCATCTGCAGGTTACAGCCAATTTTTTTCACAAGCACCAGTGAAGGCACAGGAAAAAGTTCCAAAGGCAACTTGGAAGGGTCTAAAATGTGTGTAGTGCATAAGGAAAAGGAACTGAGATTGCACTAAAGACACATTTCATATTTAGAGGAACATTTATTGGGAAAAAAAAAAAAATCACAAAAAGCAGAAATATCCACAGGACCCACCAAGCATTTACTACCAATATCAGATAGTAAAAGCAGTGTGTTTTAGTAGCACAAGAGAATGATAAAAACCTACATTTTATGATGGTTTGTATGTGAAAGTCCCATGCTAGGCAGAGGGGAAAATGAGAATCCTTTTATGTGCAGTGAGCAGGGACTGCTTATATGCATCTTTGAATCATAATTTTAAAAGAGAGAGGAATAAATGATATTGCCAGAGGAAGGATTAAAGAATGATATAAAAATGAGTGAAATAAAGTATCTGTGATGAAAATCCATCAAAATGTCCTAATATTGGATCCTTTGACACTGCTAAATTTTTTTCATGGGCTTCCTGGAAACATTCAGAGAGACAGAAAAAAGCATTTTTCTACAGGAAAGGCACTTGAGGAGGTATGGTTAAATACACATTATTCATTTCTTTGCCATAGCCTGGATTTGAAGATGGATGGATGGATGGATGGATGGATGGATGGATGGATGGATGGACGGACGGATGGATGCTGCAGAAAAGATAGGATTTTAATGCTACCTAGACAGTGGCCAGCCAACATGTCCTAAGCAGGGAGGAAAGAGAGCAGCCCTGGGGGTCAGTGTTAGGAGCTCCTTTCCCAGGCACCCTCAGCATGAGCTCCTTGGAATGGGAGAGCTCATCCTTCATGTGCTGACTTCATTCAAAGAGGGCTGGTGGGACTGGAGAGAGCTCTGGGAACACCCTGAGGCAACAGCATGAGACCCCAGTGGTGGCTGGGGGTTCTGCCCAGGATTGGGGGGGAGGCAGGGTCACATCAAAGCCTCTATCACTGGGAGCACCACAAGCCCTGGAGCCAAAGTGCAGACCAGTGGAGGGAACCTGTCTAACCATTTGTGGATCACACTTGAGAGATGGACAGCAAACTAATATTGAATGTACACAAGAAGCAGCCATAAACCACCATTATAATAGTTGTGGACCTGCAATCTATCTAATTTTTCCTACCCCACATTCCCAAACAGCTTTCTTCTTCCCAGTGCCTTTCTGAAATGAACAGTGCTCTGAGTGCTAGTTGTGTTGTTGGCATTTATGTGATTTCCAGCCAGGTGACTTTCACAGACAAATGGCAAAACACAGAAGATCACTAACCCAAGATGACTAGCAGAAATATTTTTTTAATTGTAAATTTTCTGATTGAAGGAAAGACCAGTGAGTAAATTTTGCACACTTCACACTAGCAGAAAGAAATGTTTCTTTATCACTTCATTGCTGCCATCAGACATACTGTAATTGTCAAAAAGAATGAAAGAGTAATGGCTTGCAGCAACAATGCAAACCCCAGAAAATAGCTGAAATCTTTGAAAGAACAGACTGGTGAATTTGTGGATTTACTGAGGCAGGGGGTTTATTAATAACATGTCTGAGAAGAAAAGATAAATTTTATTCCAAGACACTGCTGGAGGCTCTGAAGGATCTATCCTGCCATGAAATTCTGTTAGGTACTTATAAACATCTTGTGCTCTTCATTGATCCACTCCACACATAAAATCTTGAAGAGCTGGTATCAGACCAGCTCCCAAGCTGCAACAGGAAGAAATGTGCCCAAGAGAGACCTGAAAACTGTCAGAGGGCAGGATTTGGGATTTCAGTGGCATTTTGTCTGTCTCTACCAGATGGCAATTGTGCTTGATCCATACACGACTCGCTGCACCAGAGGACTCAGACTGGAGTCATTAACCAGCTCTCAAGCTTGCTCCAGCTCTAATTTGCTGATTCTTAAACTATATGCAGTGTTTGGCTTCCCCCTACAAACCTATGTTGAAAATACTCAGATCTCCCTTTTGTATGCAACCTGGCTGGAATTCTTTCAAATTCTCTCCACCCTCCATCTCAGCTTTGCTTAAACTTTTCCAAAGTAAAAACATATTTGTGCAAGGGCTTAATCTGATGGCAAAGCATTTTTGCTGTTAAATTTACACCGGAAGCTTGTCCCAGACAGCACTGTGAAAAATATTCTTGGACACTGATTTTTGAAGGATTTTGATTATTGTGGGCATTTTATTTTGCTTCAAATTGTTAGAATCAGGCTGTTTCAGTGATGGATTTTGCCCATTTCAGCTGGATGAGTAACAACGGAGTAGCCAAGGTGTTTACTTTCTTTGCTTGCTCTGTATGAGGGCTGGGTGAGAGAAGATGGATTCCAGGCTTGTGGAAGGCACAGGAGGGATGGCCCAGAGCATTCCACTTGCCTGCAATTAGAAGGGACCAGCTTTTATTTCTTTGATTTGTTATACCAGTAACAAGAAGGGTGAATCAATTAATCTAGCCTTAGCAGTGTCACATTAAACAATATAACCATTAATTAAACCTCATTTTTCAGTGTAGATTTTAGCCTGAAGTAACAATCTGGTAACAAAAAACTCACCACAAAGCAGGGAGCAAAAATGGGTTTTCTTTTGGGATGTCTTCTTTTGGGAAGACTGAACTAAATTACACATCTGAAATGAAAATTGCGAGTATAGGTTTGTATGTGAGGCTTTGCCTGTTAAAACATGCTTTTAACCTGGTCCTCTGCTTTTTGCTTCTGCATCATGTTAGACAAGATGTAAGAAAGGAAATATCTGGAAAGCGACATTGACTAATACATAACAACCACCAGATTTTCTTGCTAAAGCTCAGTGAATTTTGACTCCAGCCACTACACAGCCATTTTGTAGTGTTCTTTTTCCCCAACACAGGCTTTAACCAAGCTTCCTTGAAGTGGAATCTTGGGGGAACTCAGAGGAGGTGTTTGCCAACCTGCATTCCAAACTGTTATTGTAGGTGGTGGGAAGTCCGAAGGATTCCAAAAGGAACATTTCATACCTGTGAGACAGAGTTTGGAAGAGGCATGGGCTCCCTGCTGTTAGGGGAAAACATCATTTTTAATTTGTGTCCTTATCCAACGAAGATAACAAATATGGGAAGTGGTCCCTCAAAATAGTTAGAAATCCCACTGGATTTGCAGTGAAATTTCTGCTGCTTCTCTGAACAGCCTGGGCTGAGGAAGACAACAAACTAGGACAATAAAGCATGATTTTGTGAGTGTTTACAGACCCTGAAACTGAGCTAATTCTTCCAAACAATTTTTTCCCTAATCCCCCATTTCTTTTGAGGTGGAGTCTTATGCATCACATTCCAAACAGTCACATTACGTTGCTTCTTTAAAATAAAGAATCCAAAATTTTGCAAAATTTTATGGAGAAATTATTTCAGCTGTAATCCGAACATGCATTAAGGAGTTGTGGCAAGGATTATTTTTCAATTTAACATTTTGGTGTCTAAAGATGCTTTTTATTTCTTAAGTTCATCATAAGCTAAATGCTTATATCAATATTTGAAAAGGTGCCCACAGACAACTAGAGGCAGAGGCAGGGCAGACAGTGATCATGATCAAAGCCTGAGTTTACTTACTCTTTCTGTATTTTCAGTGGGTGGTGTATATCTCTGTAAGTACTACAATTCTGACACAGAATCAGAAAAACAAGATGCAGTCTCTAAGGAAAAGGATAAGCAACACATTTATTTTGCATGGATGAGAAAAATCAGTAACATGTAGTGTAAAATTTGCTTGATCTCATGTAGAATTTGCCATTGACATTAAGTGGGCTACTAAAAAAAGCCTGAATAACAATTTCAGTATGTCTGATAATAAGAATCTCCATAAAACATTTTTAGGTTTCAAGAAAGATGGAAATAAATAAAAGCCTATGCAGAAGCTGCAAAAGCCAAGACATACAGACATATATCACTTCTGGTTTACGCATCTTTCATACAGCTCCTTGACCATGACAGGTAATTAAATGTTGCTTTCCAAGATTCACCCACAGTTAAATGACACACTTTGGAAGAAACAGATCTTGTCTCTTACCAAAATTACATTAGTTCTTCTTTCACTGAGAAAACAATTATGGACTTGACTAAAAGAATATATTTTATCCTTCTGTTGCTACTATTGTCGTATACAAATGTTGCTTGATGTTTGTTATGCACAGCTGAAATAAAATATTTCATTAACTCCTTATTTCCTAGCAGAACAAGCTATCTTAGAAATTTCTGAAAGCATGAAACAAGAAGGTTGTACTTTGGCATAATTTTGACATCAGTATCCTCAGCTAAGAAGCTGATATTGACTTCAAGGTACACACCAAATTAATAGTAACAAATTGTTGGAAATTTGTTTCCAAAAAGAAGCATGAATATTTTCCTAAAGCTAGTCACTCACTTGTAGCTGAAAGAATACAAAAAACATGAGAAGATAACTTATTACTCAATCTTTATGGCCATTAGCCAATACTTTGGGTTTCTTCCTCCACCAGAAGACAATCACAACTATATCAACATTTCATTTCATCAGTCTTAAATTTATGCAAATTCTGAGTACCTTGGGTCCCAGGTGCTTATTCATGTAGTGAAAGAATCTTAAAATATTGTTGAACTATTAAAATATATTTTTCATCTGTGGACTCTCCACCTGGAAATTTTAATCTCTGTAAGGGTAATGTATAATGAAAATCAAAAAGAATGACCAGATTATCTGCAGAGGTCTTCTACATTACAGTAAAGGGTTTTTTTAAAATAAATTCTTATATTAGAACAAAGAGCTGCTTACAATATAACATTCATCCATAGACAAGTAAGCATTGCTGACATTGAATATGGTCATTAAAGTAACTCACTTCTGTAAACATGCAATGCCAAAACAGAAGAACAGGAAAGGAATTTTGCTTCATAGGTCATTTGAACTTTCAAATTCTCAAGACAAAATTGTCTTGCCTTCATTCAGATTTCTTTTGTTGAAAGAATGTCAGCTTTTTGGACTACATTAAATATTACTGGAGAGATGAGAAATTAAGAATGTAGTGAGGCTTATTTGCATCTGAAGAAAGATCAGATTCTGAGATACTTACGAGGATGTTTGTGCACAGAGGACAAATATTAGAAAATGATCCAATAATTTATCTTCGGATTATCATTATGTCAGCTTCTTTAAACCAATGTATTTATTGTGTTTATTCTTACCTTAAAGCACTAATGAAGGAATGTATCCCTTGAGTAAATTAGGTTTAAATACTTGAAAATAAAATGGGAAATATTGAGATCTCAGAGCTTTGTCTTTATATTGAAGTTAACTAAACTGGGGACAGTAAGTGTTTTATAAACTGATGTAAAGCTCAAAAATATCTTTTAACATATGTAAATTTATGATAATCACCACTTTATATAGTAAATATGTGCCCATATTTTAAGTTAAACAGCTATAGAAACATACTTTCGAAAGACAATTGCATGCCACATCGAGAGGAATAGTCTTTCTTAAAATGTCCCTGAAAATATTATCTTTGGGGTTTTTTTGAGGATATCTCTTAATTTTATGTATGAAAGATGGTGCTCACAACTGTTTCCACTTCATAAGAAAGGCAGTTCTCGGTTCTTCCACTGGTTTTTCCCTTGGTTTCTCCCATAAAATATCATGTTCTATTAACACTAACACAGTCAGCAATTTCCTACTTAGTGTCATGTAACACCACTTTCCAACCCAGCATCATAAGGTAGAAGAAGCTTACAATGAAGCAATTTAATATTAAATTACAATTTAATATTAAATTTTTATAGAACACCTCCAGATGTCCTATAACTTATCAGCAGGAATCCACAGCTTAACTTTACGGTGTCTCGGATACCCATGTGTGATTGTTTATTTGGTTGGGGATTTCTGCAAGGAGATGAGGGATGCACATCATGCTTTCCTCTCTCGCCGTTTCACAGGCAGTAACCAGCTGAGAACAAAAGGGCTTCCTAAAACCATGGGGTCTCAAGACAGAAGGACACAGCCACAGTGGTGACAGCCTGAAGAGCTGCCGTATCTTGGACTGGTGCTGGGTTGTGACTACATGAAAAGCACATTCAATGTACATGAAAGTACATTCAGGTAAGGGAATGGAATTTCTCCTTGAATAATCTCCCATGGTCCAGCTGGGATGTGAGAGTCCTAATTTGTGCCACACCCCTGCTTCACAAATCCTTTCCTCTAAAAGTAAGGAAAACACTTCTTTGCCTTTAACAGTTTGTTACAGTTGCAAGCTGTGGCTCCATCAAAGGATGTAACAGTGAGAAACAAAAGGTGGTGAATATTTTATTCTACTTGCAGTCTCAACTGGAGGAACCTCCCCATCCATTGCAGCACTCTTGGACTCGTTTATACTCCAAAAGTTGCTTACCCCAGAACAACAAACACATGGTCCATAATTACTTCTAGCACCTTGTTTCCTCCCAACAACATGTAGCTCAAGATCTCAGTGTTGAAAAATCCAGGTTTTTAATAATTTTAAAGCCAGTTATCTCTAACTGGACTTCCTAATATCAGGTCTTCAACAGCCAGCAGATGTTGCTACTGAGCAGCAGAAAGGCCAACACACCCCTTTCCTCCATGGCTCTGAGTAAGTTGGAGCTTGGTCTGTGCCCACAAACCCAACCCCAAAGATTGACCGTGAATAATTTGTGGTTAGACTTGCATGAAGGAAGCAGGGAATTCTGAACCCATTGAGACATGGGGAAGCTGAATGAACAGCAAAGTGACCTTGGAACAGAAAATTCTCTTCAGTATTAGGAATTTTCAGATAGTTTGTGGCTTCCAAATTTGTAACACTACATTAGTGCTAGACCGCTGATTTCAGCTAACACTCATCAGCCTTATTCTAGTGTCCAATCAGTACATTTAAGTCTGTCAGACATTCCAAGACAAATGCTCTTTTAGGAACTTTGATGACCATTTTAAACCCTTTTTCAAGCAATGCCCTACAGCAGTGCATGGAGGGTCCATCTGTAAATTGTGCCACTCGGATTGGGAGCTGCATGAAGAAATTACAGTTCCTCTAGAGATCATCTTTTCTCATAGAATATGTTGTAAAAAACACTCAAGGAAGTAAATTCAAGGGGAATTTCTTATCTGTTAGTTTTCTGGACTCTTTATATTGTCCTTGTTAGCAGTGAGAATGATGATTTGCATAACGAAGTCATCCTGTCTCCAGTTGAGATCACCGCAGTTCAGGGGCTGTGCAGGTAGCTGCACTGAGGGAATTTCCATCTGCTGTGGAAGGGGTCAATACCATAAGATGACATCTTCATAATGGGAAGTGATTGTGCAAACTCAATGGCTTCAATGTGAACGTTGACCTATTTTGCAAACACAGTGTCAGCGGTGGGGAGGGGAGGAGAGGTGAAGTTTCCTAGGGAAATTTTTGTTCATTTTCTATTGCTTATTTCTGCTAAAAAGCCATTGATCTGGCATCTTTTGAGAAGGAACAGGAAACTGACTCTGCAATGCAAAATAATATTCCTGGAAAACTGAAACTTAAAAATGCAGCTCTGCCTTTTTTGCTCACATTAGTTCATTCAAAAACTCCCCTGAATTATCCCTGGGGAAATGAAAACACTGAAGGGACAAAAATCTCACTAACTCGATTGCTACTGAAACACTTGTCAGCTCTCTGGATTGTGTTTATGGTTCTGTATTAGTCCTGTCACTGATGTATATTTTCAGAGGAGAAAGTACATAATTTAACAAGGAATTCTGAGAGTAACTTTAGACTAGGAAGCTCATCTACCTGCACATTAATGCATGGACAGAAATCACTGTGTAGTACTTGCTCTGTCCCCCTTCAAAGCTGCACCTTGAGAAAACCGTGCTTCAGACATGCAATATAAATCCAGTTGAAAATCTTAGTCCGCCTCATAAATCACAGAATCTGTGATTTATATTACTAGGTTGGAAAAGACCTTTCAAAACATTGATTCCAACCATTAGCCAAGCACTGCCAAGTTCACCACTAAACCAATCCCCTTGTCCAGATCACCAGTGAAGGTATCGAACAGAACTGGCCCTACTACTGAGCCTAGAGGGACACCACCAGTGCCCAGGCTCCAGATGGATTTAACCCCTTTCACCACTATTCTCTGGGCCCAACTCTCTGTCCAGTTTTCAACCCAGAAAACAATGCACCTGTCCAAGCCATGAACAGCCAGTTTCTCCAGGATAATGCTGTTGGAAATGGTGTCAAAGGCTTTACCAAAACCTAAGTAAACAACATCCTCAGCTTTTCCCTCATGCATCAGGCAGATCACCTTGTCACAGAAGGACATCAGGTTGGTCAAGCAGCACCCACCTTTCAGAAACTCATGCTGTCTGGGCCTGATCCCCTGGTTGTCCTGAATATGCCACATGATGGCCCTTAAGAGATCTGCTCCATGACCTTCCTGGGCACCAACATCAAGCTGACAGGGTTGTAGTTCCCCAGATCCTCTGGGGGATCCTCCTTCTGGTCCTTCTTGTAGATGAGCTGACTTCCAGTCAACTGGGACCTCCCTGGTGAGTGAGGGCTGCTGGCAAATCATGGAAAGCAGCTTGGTGGGCAACTTGGTCATCTTCCTCAGAATCTTTGGGTGGACCATTTCTGGCCCCATAGACCCCTGTGTGCCTAAGTGGTGTAGCAGGTTCCTGATCATTTTCCACCAGAATATGGGGGCTTCATTCTGCTGCCCATCTCTGTCTTCGAGCTTAGGGGGCAGAATACCTGGAGAACAACTGGTCCTAGTATTATACATGGAGGTAAAGAAGACATTAAGTACCTCAGGCTCTTCCTCATCCTTTGTCACTATGTTTCCTTTCACATCCAATAAAAGATGGAGATTCCTTAAGCCCTTCTTTTGTTGTTAATGTATTTATAGAAACATTTTTAATTGTCTAATAAAGCTCCTTTTTGGAGCTCAGAGGGAAAATCTTAGCAGACTATGTTTTGAGTTGCCGTTTTCCATCAGGAAATGTCAAAGTCTGAAGTTTTCCTGCAGAAATAACCCTTTATTTGCCCTCCTGAAACAAAATAGAACTGTAGGACTGACTGAACACAGGATGCAAGAAATATGGAAGAGTAATGGGATGTATCTCATGTGGTATGTGCAGCAAGTTTTACAGAAGTCTAATTTCCAGCCAAAGGTAGAAAGAGACATTGTTTTGTCCATTTTGTAAATAAATGGCCTTTATTATCTTTCTAAATATTGAAGCATGTTTTGAAGAGAGGCCAAACAAGAAAAAGAAATAAATAGATTACAGAATTTCTAAAAGGCTCATCTATCTTCTTCACGGTTTAGACATATATAGATTACTATCTCTCTAACCAGCTTATTTGCTAAGTAAGGGTATTGATATCCTGCTTGAATCATAGGATAAACTAAAACCCAACAGACACATGTATTCAGCAAAAAAACTAAGATGTTGCATGATGAATTATTACAACACTTACAGCACCGTTACCAACAACTTTAAGAGTAGAACATTTACATTCAATATCTCATTATTTTTTCTAATTTAGTCAAAGCCTGAGACAAGGGCCTAGTGAAATCCTACAGAAAAAGAACAAGGATTGCTGATGCAACATCTCCATGGTAGCACAGCTAATTTGGCAGGACAGCCCAGTGCACAGAAAGAAAAAGAGGTTATTTACAAAGATATCTTTGATAAAAAGGGCTTTGGGGACAGGAAAGTAGTCTAGGGGGTGGGGAAGGGGGGGAAGTCACAAAACGTACCAAACCTTTAAAACAAATTCTTTAAATGAGTGAGACAAAATAAATTGAAGAAAAAATTTCTTGAGTCAGTAAGCACAGTGAGTTTCATCTTTGTTTGTTGCTGTACAATGCTATAAACCACACTGAATGGCCCAGAATAACATTAGTGGTTCTGTGTATTGTAACCACTTCAATCAAAGCCTTTTGTTTTGAATCACCTGCCCTGCCTGCATTGGAGACCCTTTTATAGCCCAGTTGCAGCACAGAGATCTAATTTAGTTCCCCATACAAAAAGAAGCAAGGAAGAAAATATACCCATCTCTTATGCTCCTTGCTTGAATCTACAAGAGAACAAATGGTGCAACAAATGAACCGAAATGGCTAAGAGGATATGTTAAAATTTCCTCAGCTTATGACCCACAAGCAATTTGTAAATGATATTGTTACAGCATTCCTGAAGGATGCAGTTGTCCAGCTGGGCACACATGAAGGTTGCCTCAGTACTGGGCATGCCTTCCACTCCTGTGAAGAGCAGAGGGGGGTAAGGAGGGTTCACCCTGAAGCCCAGAGAGCCATGGGCACAAGGCTGTTGTTAGCCCCTGTGGAGACAGGAAGAGCAGAAGTGCCTCAGAGGATTCAACGTGGTTGTTATTCTCTAGCAGAGATCTCCTTGATGTTGTTGATCAGGCCATGTACTGAGACCCTGCCCTTGGCCTTGCCACAAGTCTTTTGCAGTCCCCTTCCACGTTTTGCCTGTAGAAAGAGCTCAGTGCATAGGCCCATAGGGGTTAGTAAAGCAACAGAGGAGTATTTCTGTTTAAAAATAAACTCTGGCAGACACTGAAGTGCTGGTTTCATGTTAGGAGACAACCTCAGACCAAGGAATGCATCATATCTACCACTGTGTGCATGATCACCTTCCTTCTAGCTTGCTGTAAAAGGATGACATTTAGCCCATCAATTCTCTGGCATGGAGTGGGGCTCAGACAGAAGCTGAGTACCTTGAGCTTCTGTGAAATGGCTCATTTGCCAAGACATAAAGGTTTCATGTGGGAGCAAAACGCCCCAGGCTGGCCATGCTCCCTTACAGTGCCTTGAACCAGAGTTTGCAACATCCAACCAGGCAGGTGTCTTTCCAGCATGAGGTCATGTCCAGCATGTGATGGGGTCACGCCTCTCAGCACCATGGGTACAACTCATGTTCTTTTGTGTTCTGGATGCTACAGCAGTAAATTTGACATTGCTCTAAAGGCAGCATTGTTGCGGATAGTCTGCAGATGCGCATATAAATGCATGGTTGATGCTTGTGAAAACACCATACAAAGTAAGTGTGTGTGCATGTGAAATATGTAAGTTCAGTGTGTGAATTAGCAAAACATAACCACAGACTTCAGAATACACATTAATGAATCATAAGCATGAGGTCTCCTTCATGGGTCACATTCAGAGCATCCTTGTCTTGACTGACCCTTTCTTCTGGAGGAAATTAATTCCCATTTATGAATAAAAGGAAAAAAATATTTTTCAAGTCACTTATCTGGATCTCCTCATTAATTTCAAGTGTGGTGTTACCACTTACTAAAGAAACAATCCCACTGGTTTTCCGTCTGCTTGCTACTTTCTACTAGGAACGATTAATGTATTAGAAAATTAACTTGCAGATGAAAGAAAAGAACAGCCTGTGGAAGTTGAATAATGACCTTATTTTAAGATTTTCCCTTGAGTAACCCCCACTGTTGCCTCTTACAAATGCAGGAAAAATTATACGTGCACATCTTTAATGTCTTTTTTGAATGCTGATGAAATGATTAGTGTTTTGGAAAAGTCTGTGCAGATGAAACAACAGCAGGAGTAACAGTCAGTGATATTGAGACAGTAGTCTGGGAACTGCTGTTCTGCAGTTCTGAGAGAAAAATTAGCATACTAGATTATAATTAATAGACTAGAAGCAAATTAAGATAATATGGTGTGGGGTTTGGAAATCAACGAGCTTAACAAATTTACAGAATGCAGCCTTCTTCACAAGTTAGAAACAATAACTCATTGCATGTTTGGACACTATGCACTTATCCTGCAAACACGTGACAATGTGCAATACCTGGTTGCGGAGGGGACCAGAGATCTTATCATTGCACTTCACAAGGGGGAGCCTTTCTGCTTTGGTAAATTAATTCCCTGGGCCTTCTCTCACTCCTCTAACACCTGGTGGACCTATTCTTGCTCTTGGACTTAACTGGACACTTTTTAGCACTGTCTACAAAAGCCTTCTCTGCTGACACAGAAAGAAAGTTGAAGGCAACTCTTTCTCTGTTGGGACGCATATGCCAGACACAGTCTGGGCCAACCAACACTGCCTGCTTCAACGAAGTAGGTCATATATGTCCTTAGACAAGTCTTGTCATTTGCTTTGGACAAGAGGAGTACAGAATCCTCTGGCACTGCTGGTCAGAAATTGTATAAATACTGCAGAACCTATGTTTAATGCAATGTAATAGATGTTTTCTCTTAGTAGTGAAGCGTTCTTTCCATTTCTTATGTAGAATGCAGATTTCATGGACCAGAAGGCTTGAAAACTCACACAGCTGTAAATGCCACATCACTATTCTTCCAGGAAACAGACAAGAGTCTTCATTCAGTGATCCTTGCACACACATGGGATAGGGGAAGAGAATAATCTTTTTCTGCTCCCTTTTATATCTTAACCAAAGACAAGGAAGAGTCACATCCCATGTATGCAGGAAATATAGGGTTACTCACTCCAGGAAACACCTCAAAACCACCACAGTCACTTTGCCATATTTTTCTGAGGTTGCCTTGCTGTGTCAAAGGGGACAAGAAGGATACATGGCTCTTTCCAAGGGCAGCATTTCCTGGTGTGCCCTGCATGACAGCAAACCTGCTGATGGCATTGTTGCCTTCTAGAATCAGACTGCCTTGAACTTCTGAATTACTGTGACCTTCCCTCAGGATGGACAAAAATTTCATTTCCAGCCTGGCCTGGCACCAAGAAAGATCCTATAGAACTTTCTTAAGGAGAATGATGTTTGAATTTTGTGTTTCAGATAATTTCCCCTTTAATAACTGCAAATGAAAATTGGAGGCTAAATACTTCAGTCTGTATCTGGTCCTTGTTTGACTTCAGTCTTCAACCCTCTTGATGGTGGGATCAGGAGGAATGCCTTTCAAGTTTATTCAAGAGGCCATGCAAAAATCAAACACAATCTCAGCTACACAGCTGAGAGACAAACTTACAGTTCACATACAAATAATTTCAAACTGGATTTTTAAACTGTAGCTTCAGATGGTCTGTAAATACATGACAAGTTGTTATATCCAAGTTCAGGACCAAAGAGAGGATGTGTGGATGAATGAAATCAGATGTCAATGAACACATTCCCTTCACATGCCGTCTTACTCCATTAAGGTATCTTAAGTTTTCCTAAAATGGTAAAACTAGCTACCAAATTAAACAACTTGTTGATCCTATATCCTCCTTTTACTGGGGTATCTCTTTTCATAATACTGATCATGTCCAATTGACATCCTCAGCTACTGACCACATCCAACCGACATTCTCAGCAGGATTTGTTTCTAAACACTAATGTAGCACAGAAAGGATATAAAAAGTTAATGAAAGAGAGAGAAGGAATGATGTATGGGGCTCCAGAGGAAGACTCAGTAGATATAGGTTAGGTTTCAGGCTTTGTCATGGGCTTCCCACAAAATGTTGGTCAAAAATCAATTCATTAAAATGGTAATTCAAACAAGGCCAGGGCAAGGACCCAAGTACTGGCTCACAATTGTCTACAGTGTTTAATTGTTAACACACTCTTTCACATGGCTTTGGCCCATGCTGACTTGATTTCCCCAGACAATGTCAATGCTCAGTTCAGAGGACAGCATGAAGCAGGGACTGCCCCAGTGGGCAGTTTCGACAGAAGAGTTCCCCCTTCTCCAGTCACCATGGGGGAATGCTTAGCCATGTGGCCACAAAACATACCATCACTGGCCTGAAGGGCTAGAGAATAGGCCCTCTCCTACTTTATTTTCTTATGTAGATATAGTAACTTCATCTTTCCTGCCTTGCTTTGGCTGCCGCATTTAGACTGTAAATTCTTTGGAATGAAGCAACCTTTTAATATGTATTTTAATGATGCCTGACACAATGAGATGCCAGTCTTTGCTGGGGGGTGCCTTTGCTACTGAAAGGACTATTAAAGAAAAAAATAAAATAAAGAAAAAATAAGGAAGATTATTCAGCTCTCAAAACAGCTCTCAGTTATTCTTCTTTTAAATCCACCCATGTCAACAGCATATTTTCATCCTACAGTGGGACTTTACAGCTGTCAGAATTTGAAGTCTCAGGGCTGCAGCACACGTTAACTTTGAACACACAGCAACAGGGACTGAGAAGACAAGTAAACTGTACCCAGTGATCTCTCACCACCACCAAAATCATTCCTGTGGCTCAGTCCCTCAACTGTCCTACATCATGTAGCTCTCACAGGGGTCTTGGTGGTGGCCTCATGCCACCAGCAGCCTGAAAGGACCCACATGCAGAGAAAAGCCTAAAAGCCTTTGTTTGGGACCAGAATGTTCCTGTTGCTGACCTCAGGTCAGGACACCAGCACAGTTAGTGTCCTGGTAGAAAGGCAGTATTAAAAACAGGCATTTGCTACTTGCCTTGAATTGTCTTGTTTCTTCCAAGCCAACCTTACAAACAGTTCATCAAGACACCCACCTGGAGAGATACTCTTACTCCAGAGCAACATATTAGCATATAGAGAGGCAAAGAGCAAAAAATTCTTCTTCATTGCCTGCTCCTCATAACTCTGGCTCTTCCAAACATACATTTCTAGCTGTGGGCTCTCTAGGAGTGTCAGGGGTCTTCTGCCTTCCCTGGGACCTTATATGTACCCTCAGAAATTAACTCGTTGCGCAGTGCAGGTAAGACTTTTGAGAACCTTAAAGTTGTTTGTGTTTATAGCCACGCCTGATAATCCACCTGGATATTACTCATCAACAGCAGAGCTCCAGATCAGGGAGTTTTTTGGCACTGACTATTACATCACTGTTCCGTTGTCATTAATGATATTAAAATGCCAAACTTGCCCCGTTTGCAAACTCTCTGTTGCACAAGTCAGTTTATCTGTGCAGGATCTCCCCACAGCCACTTATTAGGAAGGCAAATACAAAGAGCTTGTAATTTTACCTCAAATGCTGCTCTTCCACAGTTGAACTCAGCTGAATAAATCCTGATTTGCCCCAGGAGAGTTTGAAAGGAGTTTTTAAGAGTTATGTATAACTCCTGATGTTCAGATTGCTTTGATATGTTTTCCAAATAAAATAATTTTGACACAGAGAGTTAGTTCTGCCCAGTGTGTGCTAGCCACTCTTAAGTAATGTAGCACTATTGCCTTCTATAGGCTATAATACAATCAATGCTCTATAATGAACTTGTTTAGGAGCTCTGGGATCAATCATGCAAGATGCTTATCCCTCTAAATTCCCATGAGAAACTCCCAGCTCTGCAATAGCAGATCCTAAGAACAATCCTAGCATGCTAAATTATGCTTTGACCAAGTCAAATATTTAACTCCAACATAGCAGCAATACAGTGACAGCCAGTGCTCATGAAAGGACTACATTTTCTTGCTGAGCAATGCTGTGTTGGAGCACACTGGGAGACCAGTGAATTGTGGCAGGGAGCCATATTAACCTTTCCCTTTAAAAATTTTGCAGAAGGGAAAGTCCATCTTTGTATTGTCATGTCAAAACTCACCATGGTTTTGATTTTTCAAAAAAAAAAAAAAAACAGGTCACGACTAATCATAAAAGGGATTAAAAAGAAAATTTCTCACAGCTAGGGATGATCAGCTAGGGAGAAATACCCACTGGATTTCCTCCTGCCAAGGTGTTGCAGCTTTTCCTCCCCATTCTGCTCTATGCTATACCTTCTCTGCTCCACAGACCATATCTGCTTCTCATTACTTCAAAAGATCTGGTGTGTTAGACTGTCACTCCATTTTTTTAACTGTTGCTGTCAGTGTGTAAGCAATAGCATCATAGAAGAATAAAATGGTTTGGGTTGGAAGAGACCAAAGCCTACTCACACAGGCAGAGATGCCACCTATTAAATCAGGTTGCTCAGGGCCCCGTCCAACCTGGCCTTGACTTCTTCCAGGGGTGAAGCACCCACAATGTCTTTGAGCAATTTCTCATTTATCTGCAGTTGTCCTTAAGCTCCTCTCTATGCAGACTGCTTCCCTGTGCCTCACTATTCCCTGAGGAAGTGTTATGCCTTTTCCTTTATACCTGTTATTTGCAGTCTGGTAAGCTCTCCCTGAGAAAGAAGACTGCAGGCAAAACAGCAAAGCTGTTTTCTCAGGGACAGTGTTTGCTTTCTGAGAGCCAAGAATGCCCCATGATGCCCCCAGGTCCTGGATGACCTGGCTATGGAGCTTATGAGACCATGCTAGCCATAAAAGTGATAAGAACAGGGAAATTCTGGGGCTTTCAAGGTGTTACTAGAGGGTGGCTCAAGAATGAGACAGCTCTTTGTCTGATGGGTTTAGATAATTTCACAAACCTGCCAGCAACACAGAGTCCATGCTCCAGCTGTGAGAGCTCAGACTCCTTTCACTCCCTCTAGTCCCTGCCTTCCCTAGAAAGCACAACCATTACCCACAGCATATCTACAAACACAAAGCATGTGGATAGAAAGAAGCAACTATGGCCCTAAAAACAAAATCGTTGGCATTTGCATACATCCACAATTCTCTGTGTTCTTGTTTGAAGCTGGCAGCCAGACACTGTCAAAGTATAAAATCCGCAGATTAAGAGTAAATCCACAGATTAATGCTGAATAAAATATTTTCTTTCCTTCCTCTAATTTTTCCCCTAAGAAAAGTTGCCTGAGTTACATTCTTGATATCACCTCTTTGAAATAATTCCTTTGAAGATGTTACCATAGCCAGCTTTTCTGAGTACACGTACATTACAATACTTAAGGAACAAACAAACACAGGGCATATTTCATATCTGTTTGCCTATCTTTCCTTACTCCATGCAGGCAACATTTTTCAAATAAATCACTCTGTGAACTTCTGTGCTGGCTCATAAATCAGCAGTCAGGATAAAATGTATGGCTAGAAGTGCTTTGTCTTGTAGTTCTGGATATAGTTCAAGAGGATGAGATCATTTCACCATTTTCATCATCCCACACACATTATACTTACTAGGGATGACTTGAGCACATGTAGTCCCACTGGCCTCATGCTGAGCTGCTAAACTCTTCCCACTGTGGTACCAATGTGTTGAATGGCTCCAGCTACAACTGAATCCTAAGCTATACTCCAGCCTGCTGGTGGAATAGTAACATCCTCAGGCTGGGACATAGACCAGGGCATTCTTGTTCTTTGTGCACTTGAGGTGCAGATGCCAGACAGAATATTTCTGCCCTGGTCTCTACAGCTGCAGGTCTGAGGCATGAGGATGGTGTGCCATGGTCAAGGACAGCCTCTTGCCAGAGTGTACATGCTGTTTCCTCTGCTACAGTATTTGCCTGATTCTCATACCATATCAGCCTTGCACCACCTCCTGGGTTTGCTCTGGGTTGTTAGCTTATTTGGGGAAGTACAGTGGCTTTGGAGGCTTGGGGCCTCCTGCTTGTCGGATGTGTTTCCACAGCTTAGTGTCATCACTTGCTGAGGAGCAATTCTTAGCTATTTTACACGCAGAAAAACAAGCAGCTCTTAACAGCATAGGATGAACTTGGCACTCTTATATCTTGCCTAGCTATGCATTACTCTCATAGTCTCTGCTCACAGCACAGTTTAATGTTAAGATTCTTCTCTACCTTTGACATCAAATCTTTCATCTGCCTGATCTTAACTTTGCCTAGCTTTTGTAATCTGGCATAAACATTTTGTGTGTTCTGTGTGTTTGGCTTATCTTGGAGACAATATCTGCTTTTAAGTTCAAGACATTTTAGAACAACTGACTGGTTTCTGAGAAGGAATTTAGAAAAATTGTTTTGTCCATGTTAGGGAAAAAGAATCAAACAAATAAAATCTTCCATTTGAAAAGCTTAACTACCCCTGCATTGGATCAGAGACTTTGGATCTGGAGGCAGGATATGGAAAAGTAGTTTGTCAGTTATTCTCATAAAAGTGCTGTCCAAAGTTGGTTGCCTCTTAGCAAAGTAGCAATTTAATTCTTAGCAGAGATTTCTGCAGTCTTAGCATTTTCATTCTCCAAAGACTTGCTGACTGCTCTAGCTCAAGCCAGGGAAGTTCATGTGGAGGCAGAAAAAGACCTTTCCCAGCACTCCAGCTTCAGCTTTTGAAATAAGAATGAAGAAAACTTCTCCCATCTCTGCTCCAAACATCACAACTGCCGGGCCCAATCTGCCTAGAAAAGAGCAGTTTGTAGTCAAACAGAATAAAAATTAGTTCTGTCTGCATAAATTTGGCCAGGAACTGTAGGAAGTGGTGTGGATACTAAAATGGTCAGAGGCTGGTAAGGAGAAGTAATGAGAGGGTGCAGATACTAGCTGGGATCAGGATCCATGGCTAGGTGAGAGATTAGTGCTGCAGGAGGGAAAGGACTGAGGTCTTATCTTCCCAGATATACTTATTTCCCTCTTCCAAACTCCTCTTGGGTTTAGAGCTTCTCATTGAGTGCCTGGGAAACAGGGTGTATCACTGCTAAATGGTGAGAAATCCTTCCAACTGCCCTTAGCCCCTGCTGGGACCTCTCCTTCCAGGGCTCTGTGGAATGCTGCCAGATCAGAAGCTGATGGACGACAGCCAGCAGCCAGGGCTACCTGGAGTTTGTGATCCCTGGCATGTGTCAGCCTACCTACAGTCTGGAAACAGCTCCCTAAGCCAGCCAGGAGCCATCTGAAAATTGCTGCAACTGCAAATCTACCAAAGTAATCTCCACTATAATTTTCATGTCTACACAATAAATTGAAATATCCTACTTTTGTTTCTCTTGTGTTCCTTGTAAGTAATTTTCTTGCAGGTTTGGATAGGGATTTGACCAAATAGTTACTCCAGACAATTAAAAATGTGTATTCATGAGTATTTAAATGCATTGAAATAACCTGTTTTCTCCATGACTCCAGTGTTGATTCAGGAAGTACAGACTTGAGAGACTTCAATTCACTTTTTAGGGACCAGGCTTTTCAGTGTAAAATCCCAGTAAGAGGGTACTGTGGTTTCAGAGAAGCTGGTTGCAAAGGACAAGATCTTCCATATTTCTCCTGTACAGTAGCACAAGACAGACATAAGGCAATAATTAAAGTTATGCAGGAGTGACTACAGACATGACAGCTGTTAACTTAGATAAAATTTCTTGATGTTTGCTAATTTCAGATCAAAATGTGTAAAAAGATTTTCTGGATGAGTCAGATGGACGTAAATGATACTGGCCTTACCTCAAAGTCTTTTATGCATTCTGGTTAAAAACTACTTTCCAGTAACACCTCTATAAAATCCACTACAGGATGAACTTCAGAGCCTTCCTTCAAGCTGCAAGGATGTTTAACTATGTGACTATCAAACTGAGTCTATTAACAATGTCTTTTATTATTTCTGTTAAGTAGGACACCTGTTCTCCTATATATGGGAAAATTTTCCTCATAAAGATTAGATTTTACAGCCATGTGAAACCTCAGTTAAATTCAGCATGGATGCTCTGATGCTAGAAAATGTCACTTCCCTGAAAGAGATTGTGTTGGGAAGGGAACTCTGGAGATCATCTGATCCAATTCCCATGCTCATGCAGGACTCTGTCCACTCATGTTCTAAATATCCCCAAGTCTGCAGATTCTACAACTTCTCTGGGAAACCTGTTCCAGGACCCAGTCATCCTCTTACTATAAAGTGTTCCCCTATGTTGAGACAGGACCTCCTGTGATTCAGTTTGTGCCCATTGCCTCTGGTCCTGTCACTGAACACAGTGAGAAAAGCCTGGCTCCTGTTCTTTACTACCCCCTCAGATATTTATCTATATTGATGAGATACCCCTGAGCCTTCTGTCCAAGTTGAACAGTCACAACTCTCTCAGCCCCTTCTCATCTATTCTGTGCTCCACATCCATAACCACATTAGTGAGTCTTCACCAGTCTCCCTGCAGTATATTCATGTCTCTCTTGTATTGGACAGCTCCAATCTGATCCCCACATTCCAGACACGGCATCGCCAGCACTTCAGAGAGGGAGACAATCACATCCCTTGACCTGCTGGTATTGTTCCTCCTCTTCCACTGTCACAAAAGACAAAGATGGACAGCTGTCACTATTGCTATAACTGATCACATGGTAGCCAGCATGGTGTCCTGCCCTGCAGGCTGGCAGGCCACATCTGGCCATTGGGGCACCCCACGTGCCAGAGGAAAATGTATGTAACAGGTACATCGAGCAGCCTCCGTTTCAATGGACTTGCCAAATACACCCCACCATGGCAAAGTGCAGTGACACCACCAGCACAAGTCATGATCAGCTGCAGCAACTGAAAATACAAAAGGCTCTTGGAATAGAGTTCTTAGATTCCCTCCTTGCTTTTAACTGGACAGATTTTTTTTTTCCCAACTTGCTGAGGTCTCTGACAGCCTGTAGCTATCACAAGCAATATTTTTCCTCTCCTCTTTGAATGACTCAAGTGAGGGATGCTGCCAGCAAAAGTTGATGGATTGAAGCTGATGTGAGCCATGAAGAAAGACTCTCTGATTATAGGAAAAAAAGCTTTTCTGTAATGAGGAAATTATACCCTTTACATTAATATCTACATAAAGGATTTTGTTTATTGCCCACTTAAGCCAGCATGGTAACATCCTTATATTCTGGGCTGCTTTTTTGGGTGATGAAGTGATGGTATTTGGAAAATTCATTAGAAAAATTATTTTAAAATTTTATAACATTAAATATTATTATAAATATATTAAAAACATTACATTTCCCCTTCTCCCAGCCACTTCCTATCTTCCTGTGCTTCCCTTGTTTTAGGAGGCAGACCTGTCTGAGGAAGCTTCTCTACTTTACATTTACCCATGGAGAAAGAAGACTGACAAAGCAGGACTCATGCTCCTGTCTAACCTATTGGAAGTGATCCCTTTAGCAAAGGGATTTCCTTCTCTCTTCAGGCCAGCTGAGTCCCTGCTGTTTGGGTGCCCACAATACAGCCTGCATGGTAAACTAGTTCTTGCCATTAATGTAAATGCCCTCCAATGGAGGCTGATGCAATACACACCCACACAATGCTGTAGTGCAGATGGGGCTCTATTTTTCCTCCGTAGGACTAGATCTAGTCTTTGGTCCTGGTAATATCTGTATTTTTTCCTGCAGTAACCAAAAAAGCAGGACCTGTTGTGTCTGTGATTCTGGAGTCTAGCCACTTCATTTAAATTTGCAAGGAGGAAGGTTTTTGATAAGGAGGACCCTAAGACCTCTGGTTTTTGCCACTTTAAATAAAGGGATTGCTGCTCCAAATCATACCATGAGCACATGAATGCCTTCCTCATGCTGAGCAGGGGAGCCATCAATAAAGGCTGGGTAAGAATGGGCACCTTCACTTTTCATGGTTGTCAGAGCTGAAATTTTGGTGTGACAGAGCCCTACCTCAGATGGAAATCACCTGAAATACTGAATTATGTCTGGAGGCAGCAAACCTGTCCCCTGTCACCAAACAAATGAAATGACTCACTATCTGGGTGTTACACAGCTGGCTTCTCAGAGGGCTGCTTTTGGTGCACAAGTCACATTGTAAGACACTGAGATCACAGGATCAGACTCTGAGGTCTATCACATGAAGTCTCCTAGACTAAACCATGAGGTTGTGTAAGTCCAGGGCGCTCCACTGCAGGAAATTAAATCTTTCTGCCTAGAACCATCTCAAAATCTGAGAGCATAGCTCTGCAGCACACAGCACATAATAGTTCAGGTGTAGGATGTATAACACAATAGTAACCCTGGCTATAAAGCTGCAGTCATTTTGTTGCTTGATTGCTTCTTGACACATGCCCAGAAACAATGCTGATAGCCCCTGAGCTGAGCCAGCCATGCTTCTTCCTGCTCCTGGAGGCAGGCAATGCACAGCAGCATCCCAGACAGCTGGAGGCAGCTCTCAGAGGTGCCTTGTGACAGCCACACGTACCCAGCCATGTGCCAGGGAGGCAATAGGGGTGCACTGTGCACCAGACCCCACCCCAGCCTTTGCATTGCTGCACACACAAACCTGCACACACAAGGAGGGCAGCAGTGTTTCTGTAAAACCTGCCCCAACAGTTCTGCATCACTCAGGAATCCCCATCACCATTAAATACAGCGAATGCCATCAGATGCCAAGCATTCATTTTGATAGGAATGATTTTCATCAGTGAGGAAAACAGATCTCTTCTGAAAAAACCTTCTCCTTGTCACCTTGCCTGCAGCTCATTTGGGCAATGGCACTCTCCATGAGAGAGAGAAATGTGTAATTTCTCAGGGAGTACGTCCAGGCCTATGGGCATTGAGCACATGCTGAATGCAGCAACCTTCCCATCCCTTCATCCCCAAGAAGCATTTCTCTGTGTACTGGTCCCTGGACTTAGAGATCACCTCTGGTCCCTAAACTCTCCCTGCTGTCTTCACTGGGAGGATAAAAAGAAAGGACTCTGGGGACCAGCACACTTCAAAAATAGAAGTGCCCAAAAAAAGGCTACTCAGACAATCATCACTGTGCAGATCTTTAAAATTATACCCTGGCCTCACATACACCATGACAGTAGAGGAAGGATGATCTTTCCTGAATTTGGCTTTTTTTGTGAATAGGGAATTTCTTCCACCCTCAGGAGACAGGGGAAAGGTGAAGCTGAAGCTATAACCACAGCAGTGTAAAATAGGTCAGAGACTGTCCTCCAGTCCTGAGGTATGTCTTCATGACTGAATTGCTGAAATTTCTGGCCCTGCTTCCACTCCCCACTTAGTAAGATATCCACATCCAAACTGCTCCCTAGGAAGAGCCTGTTAGATACAATCCTGGGAGACAGATGGAAGGAAGTGTGTGGGCAGACATGGAGTCAGAGCTTTGACATGTGCCCTGCCCTTGCCTCCTGCAGAAGACATGGCTGTGTCTCTCTGCTCTCCCAGCCTTGGGACTAGCAGAGACACTGTGCGCTTTATTCAGCCACTCTACTCTGAATTCTCCTGCAGATTTGGATACCTGGGGCAGTCATCCCAAGCCCAAAAGACCAATGCAGTGATTGCTTATCCATATGAAGATTACCCCATCATTTGTCCATGATCCACAGAGGATCGGGGTAGAAGTTTAACTAATGTGAGTGGACCACCTGTGATCCTGCAGCACTCTTACAGGGGCTTTAGGTCCTGATGTATTTTTGTGAAAGAAGGAATAAAAAATTAATTAAAAAGAAAAATTCTCATCTTTGTCAACACATTCAAAACTCCCAAGAAATATTTTCACAGAATCTAAAGAAAAAATAAAGTGTAAAGTGTTATAAACCTTTAAATCTGAGTTTAGACTGTAAGGACTCCAAAAGCTAGCCAGACTGGAATAGTTGGGAAGCCCTACAGCCCACAGAGAAAAGAGCACAAAGCTCCCATTCCCTCTACTGTACCAGAGCTGCCTTCTGACACTGTTTTCGGGAACTTGCCAGCTCATTTTCTAACTTGTTTGTGAGACATCAACAGCCTCAAATTACAGCAGTCTGAACAGCCCAGTAAATATTTACACAAACCTGCTGGTGATGGTTTGAGCTGACATGCGTTACCTTTTGTGCTGGGGGGAGGCTATATTTACAGCCAACCAGCTAATGAACATGATCCCAGCCATGGTTTAATACAGATGGCTCTTTCAGCATTTGCGGCTTTCAAGTTACAGAGAGCACAAACTTCAATAGCCTTCGTTAGAAGGCTCCGTCTCAGCTCTCTCTGTTTTGTTTACAACCAGTCTCTCTTTGTGCAGTCAAGGGTTGACTAATGTTCAGCTGTTTGCAGCCAGCAATGCAGTTGTGTAGGACAGGGCTTGTTTCTCGTCTTTTTTTTTTTCTTTTTTTTTTTCCTTTTGACACTGATGGCTTTTATTTTAAACTTACAATGAATGCAATTTCTGCAACGTAGATTCATTTTTGCTCGAATGGCATTTCTCCAGGCTGTCTCACAGAGCTGGAGCCTGGTGTGGAGGGAGTGTGGAAGGGGACAGAAAGCCATGCCCAGACCTGGACCCTGGCTGTGGGGTTTGGTAGAGGGCTGGAAGCCATTCCTTTCCAGTGTCATCCCTTAGAGACACATTTTATCAACACACAGGTCTCACTGGCCACTCTGGTTGGATTCCAGACTGCTCTAAGGAAGATGACGAAGAAATTTGTAGTTTATGCAATCAGTATTTATTGTCTTCTTTTTTAGTCATAATCTAAACCATTGGCTGAAAATATCTCAGTTTTTTGCAGCGCTAAATCAAAGAAATATTTTAGATAAATGAGATAGGAAAATAGGACAGTGAGGAAACTAATAAAGGAAATTTAGACTGTTGTTCTGACAATTATTTCACATTGATTGGTTACAGTAGAAGCACAGATAATCTTTCTCTTTACTGTTATCATGCTTAAAAACCCCAGACTCTAAGAAACTGACTGATTCAAGACTATTTGTACTTAGTGAGTCAATACTCCCCAGTAGTCTACTACTGTCTGACAAATGCTCTGTGGTTGAGATGAACTAATTTTAGACTGCATAATGCCACTGTTTTAAACTTACACTACTCTAAAACTAAATGCAGGTGAGGAATTCTGAATGATGAAGCATAGCTGGTTTTAGAAAAATTTATTGTATTATGCAAGTATCTTATGGGCTGGTAGAATCTAATGTGTCTGACAAAATCTCACCAAACCTAAGATGAACTCCAGTTTTCAAGTCACTGCATTCATATGGAGATCTATCCTGCCAGCAGGTCTGACAAAGCACAGAAAATCTATTTAGTCAAATGTCTCTCCTGAGAAAGAACTAAAGTACCAGCCTCCTGAAAATATCCTACCTTTGCAAGCTTGGCCTTGGAAGTTCCCTCACAAATCTGGTGACAATACAATAAAAAGATAGCTCGGAGAGATTTATGGCTGCATATAGCTGATCTGAAATCATTAATGGAAAAGAAGGTCTTTTCAGAAGAAGAAATGACCAATTCTCAAATGATAGGCTGGTCTTTACCTCCAAAATGAAGCTCTTCCTGTCACAATTTCACAGCTATCATTGAATGAAAACACCTGATATTCCCTGGTGGAGCAGGATCCCATGGTATTGGCAACTGCCCTTGAGTTTTGAAATACAGACAGGTGAAAAGGCAGGTGACAATGGCTGGAGTAGGAACTGGATCTCAATATGCCCTTTTGATAAAGGTCCGGCTTGTTCTTTTAAGCTCCATGCTGCACCAGACTCCGATATTTATACTGAACGTTTTGTTCCATCAAATCTATTCCTGGAGTGGTTACACAGAATAAGTATTGCACCTCATGGAAGCAGCATAATTTAGTTAAATGCTTCCAGAGAAGAAAAGCCTTGAAAACAACAGAGTTCTTAGTAGTACTTTGACAAAACATTTGTTACCAGAACACAGTCTGTTAAGAGCTGTTCACAGAATAACAGAGTTGCTGCCAAAATAACCTAAACCAAAACTTCTAGGGGGAATTTTTGTTTTTAAATAAACATATTTTGAGTGAGATTTGGAGTTTCAGATTCTGGTAAAAAGGAAAAAAGGCTGATTAAAATAAAATATTACTAAATTTTATAAGAAAATTATTTGTTTCAAATAGACCTGGTTGTTTTTTCCTATCTTTTCTTGCTTATAACTGTTCGGTTTCATGTTTTCATTTACCTCGGTTAGGAAACATCAGGTCTTGAGATTTGTCACAGAATAAGAAGCATGTTTTTGGGCTAGGGCCTCCTGCAGCTATGTGTGTCTGTGTAGGGACAGCCTGCTTCACATCTCCCCCTGTCTGTTTTGTGTTGTTTGTCTGCTTCAATTATAAATACTCCAGGACAGGCAACTTATTGCTATGTACATCTGTCAGACACCTGCCACACTCTTCCTTGCCTCTGGATGTTCTACCACAACAATAATTATTCAATGATACATGAGAATGAAGTACCTCTGAAAGGAAAGTATGTGGTCCTAGGAGACCTAAGCACAGGTCTGTTTGCCAAAAGGAATTGGTTCCTGTTGTTGCAGGCCCCCAGATGGGCAATAATTAGCATTGAGTCTATGATTGTAGAAGATTGACCAATTGTTTTATTACATCATTTTGTATTATATTATACTATGCTTATTAAGAAACTCAGTAACCTTTACAGTTAGTCCAATACAACTTTGACTTAATTGGTCAATTAATCTAAACAATATCTAGTGTCCAATTAAGAAATCACTCTTTGGTAAACGAATCTCCATGACACACTCCACATGTGCATAACAGCAGGTGCAACAAGTGGAGATAAGAATTGTTTCTCATTCTTTCTTCTCGTCTTCTCACAGCCTTCCCCAGGAAAATGCCTGGGAAAGTCTGTGCCTGCTCTCTGTAGCCAGAGAGCTGCTGCCACAGGTTCCTGAGTCTGTAGAGGAAATTGTAATTGTGGCTTCTTATCCAAATTTGGGATGGATGCAGGAATATACTGTGACAAGGCTTCAAAATGGTTTTGAATGATTGCAACCAATTAGTGTAGATGGTGCTAGGGAGAGAAGAACAGGACTGTGGTGAGGAGGCAAGACTGCACTAGAAGATGTTCTTTCAGCCTTTTTCTCATTCCACTGATATTTTCCCTCTTTGGGTGGTGGCACAGCTGATTGAGAACTTCCCACTTTGATTTTCTGCAGAAATATCCCATTTTGTGAAATCTCTAATTTGCTGACTCTCTCCCACTACTAGGGTTTGTACCAGAGTGTCTGTGGGCACTTCTTATGAGATAACATCACTCCCCGAACCCTTCCTGACACAGGCTGCTTGTTCACCACCCCGTCAGGCTACGACACGCACGGGAAATTTGTACCTGAGTGTTTATCTGGGCTGTACTCAGACATGTCACTCAGATGTATTGATTGTAGAATTACTGAAGAAACTGCTTGTGATCTGGAAAGTCCCCTCTCAGTCTTTGGGAAGAGCCCTTCCCAAGCAGTTCCTGGCATGAAACCAAATAGAAATTTCCCGGGTTTGGACTATTCGAATGCCTCGTTCTAATGACAGTGCGCTAGTCCTTCGTGTGTCTCTGAAAGCGGTCAAAGGTCATAAAGAGGAAAACAGATCTTCTCCAAGGACATGTGCAAGGTCCAACCTCAATCAGCATAAGTTTGCTGTGGAAGCTGTAAGCCCCTTCTGCTGCCATTCAGTTGTTGCTCCAGAGGGACTGCGACCCAAACTTGTTACACTGAGGCTATTCTGTTAACCAGATCTGGAAAAGGAAAAGGAAATGGGGAAGAAATCAGAGCCTAAAACAGTCCTAAGAGCACTACTGAGCCAGGTGAAAGACCAGTTTGTACCACACAAAAGAAATCAGGAAGGAAGAACCTGGAAACTGAGTATCACACTTTTTCCATAAACAGAATTAAAAGTTTATGCAGGGATATCATTACTACTACTTATGGTTACAGTGGTTCAGCATATTATAAAAACTTGTGGAGTAATCTAGGATGGAAGAATTCTGCTCATAGTGTAAAACAAAAAATAACTCATATAAAAAATGCATGGACACAAAGATAAAACTCGTGCAAGGATAGAGTGGGCTGTTGATACATGTTTCTCTACAAATAGAGCTGCATTCACTTAAAATTCAGGGATATTTTTGACATTTGATTTTATTCTTTCACATAATCTCCTTCTACAAAATTTGGACAGAACTGCTCCAAATTTTTTATCAACTCTTTAATCCATCTTCATGACCATGTACAGAATAAGCCACTGAAGAGGAAATGTACTGAACCTCAGGGATGACAATTCTGCTTGGCTGAGCTGAAATGGACAACATGCATGTCCCAGATGGCTTCAAAAAGAATACATTCTGATTAAGGAGCAGTGGGAACATTTTCCAAGTACATTTGGGTGCCTCTTATAAATTTACAAGGCAGATGCTTCTCCTTAAAAGCATCTGCCTCACAGACCCTTATTTCCCCCCTCTACTCAGATGTATATGTATATATTCCCCTCTACTCTGTGAAATGGTGAGTCCATTGCAGTTTCATGTACATGCTAAGCCCAGTTTTCCCACCTTCACAATGAATGATACCCTTGCTGAGGAGCTTAAAGAGGAGGGGGTTGGGTCCTCACCTCATAGTGAATCTGAGAATGGGAAGATGCCAGAAAAGAGTGAGATATGATGGGAAGGACTCTCCTGTATTCACACACAGTACCTAGAATCCAACTATGAGCACAAGAGGGACTGTTCAAAATCCTCCATCACTGTTGCAGGATGGCTGTTTTGCATTTTATGAGATCCATTATCTTCTTCTGTATTTGATCAGGCTGTGTTCTTCTCTGAGATTAAGTAACCAACCTCCTAAGCAGCTAAGTAGCTTGTGAAATCTGTGGGCCTCTAGCACTACTGCAGAGTGTCTAGCGAAAGGTCTGCTGTGCAGCCACAATTACCCTGTTGAGATCAATTCCAGCACACAGACCACAGGACTGGAGTGGTTCCTCAGGGCCTTCTTGGTACACTGGCCCTGAGGGAACCTCTAAGTAGTGATAGAAAACCAAGGCAGTCTTATGAAAATACTTAACTTGTCCACAGCACAGTGCATTTATAGCTGCTCAAAGAACATAAATGTGGCTGTCTCTGTTTTCCTTGGACCTATCAACTTTTTATTGTCTGGGGACTTACACTGCAGTGTAATGCAATGCCTTGTGAGCCCTGCAGGATCAGGGTGTAGTGCAGGAGGTCAGAGGGAATAAGCTTGTAGCAATAACCATGAGATAAGCAACTCTGCAACTCCCTATTTTACAGTCCAAAGCAGCGCACACAGCTCTTACTGGTGATAGAAAAGCGATGTTTGGTCCTCCTTTGGGTGCCAGAGCAGTTCTGTTGGGGCAGAACATGGTAAGTGAGGAAACTTCTCATTCCTCAGGATCCTATCTACAGTCACCCTCACCAGGGTGGCCAAGGGACTGGCAAGCAGCGTGAGAGCATCACAGGAGTCAGCATCACAGCACACGTAACTTAACCCAAGGTGTTAGAAACAAAGTCATCAAAAGTGCAGGGTCACAGAGCACATCAGTTTGGAAGATGGGTTAAAGATCTCCTGTTCTGCCCACCAAGACACATTACCTTGCCATTTGTGCTTCAGCTGAGTAGAGACAGCTCGCAGGGCCCATCGCTAGCAGTGCAGTGTGCAGCAGCCTTCCATCTGAAGAATGTGGCTCTGCTTGCTGACACTACTGAGCTCTCATTAGTCTGGGAACCAAAAGTCAGTGACAACAGCCTCCCGCAGACACCTGTCAGGCACAGGCACATTTCTGTGTATTTATGGACATTTAGTGTGGGAAGGACCCTGAGCTGCTGTGGCAGAGACACTAAGTGCTTGGCAGAGTGCACTAAAGAGATGGAAATAGCGTTTGTCAGTGCCCAGCTTTGCCCTGGCTGCAGCAATTTAGCAAACATTTCTGTTTTGAACACCAGGCATGCTCATAGAGACTCTTGTACTCTTAGATTTCGAATATACTGGGAGCATCAACTGTCTCAAAAGAAGAAATTGCTGTAAATATAATAGTCTTTCTGCTCTAAAAGTCACACAGAAAACCATGCAAGCGTCTGTATTTAATCTGCACATCAGTCTGACAGACTGATTAAAATAACCCAAACATAAAATGAATAACATTGCTTTGCCTGAAGAATATTCATGTGATCAAAGAGTGGATTTTTAAGTCAAGTGCAGGGATCAAATGGTACCAAATTCCTGAGTATAACTTGTAGATTGGTGATCCAATTTTACTTCTTCAAGTCCTTTTCCAAGTCCTACTATCCACCTAGCAAAAAAAGATGTGCTGTTCCTCTCAGTGTTTTTTTTTACTCATAAGAGAGCAAATTCAGTAATTTGATCCTGACTCAGAGCTACTGGGCTCATTCCCACTTCTGCAGAGACCTCCCCTGTGAGTTTACATGTTCCAGTTGGGCTCTGCAGCTGCTGGAGACGGTGCCCCACCACAGTGCCATGCCGTACTTTGGAAAGTCTGTGTCTTGTTAGGAAGCAGTGGGGCTCATGGATGCTGGTGTAATATTCCCTGTGCCCTGTGCTCCTGTCTCCAGTTTCTCTGTGCTATAGACATGACCCAAGTCAGAGGGTGTTCCTCGGAGCAAGGTACAACTACACAGGAGAGCAAATTCATGACTGCACTCTCAAGAGCACTGTTTCTTACATCTAAAAAAGAGATGTACTTATTCTTCTGTGTCCCAAGGTGGCTCTGGGACTTTTCCTGAGGTGCTTGTTGGCTCTGAATGAACTGTTCCTGAATGGTCCATTAAAAATGGACACATGTACCTGTGGAAGCTCCCACTATTAATGTTCTCTAGCCAAGGCTGATAGTCACTTGTAATGGCTGCCTACAGGATATGGCAAAACTCTTCACAGAAAAATATTCCTTGCCTTTCCCAGCCTTTTATCTTTGCCTTAACACTAACTCTTACACATGCATGAATTCCAGCTAGAGGTGAGCATTCACCTTTCAAGATAAGAGGAAGTACTACCTGTAAAAACTGCTGCCTTAAAGATGGCAGAGTGTGCTGTTGGTAGGGCACCCTGCAGCTGTCTGTGGTGGTGCTTGGTAGATGCAGAAAGCCTGGGGGCACATTCAGCCTGCTGTGACAGCTGGAAGTTACTTTTGTTGTCCTGGACAAGGCAAATGTGGTTTTTCTTTTAGTTTTTTATTTTTTAGAGTGGGGAGGAGGTGGGGGTGCCTCCTGAAGTTTTTCTAGATAGTTGAATTTTCCACACTTGAAACAAGAAAATCTGTTTATGTTGCAATTCCACCTCTTACAGCCCTATCCCAGACTTACTCCTCTTGCCTCACCATGTGCTGTTGTTTTTTTGGCCCCCTCCAAGTTAAGACAACCTCTGAGGAACTGACCTCAACAAGTGATTGCAAGGAGGTCACTACTTTTCTCTGCTACTTTCAGTCTCACCTCTCCATAAAATACAACCTCTGATGTTTTCTTTGTCAAAAAACCAAACTCCTTAGGGCAGGAACAAACTCCTATTCTTTGCACTGCTTTGGGCAACATGAGACCAGGGTCACCTGGGACAGCTGTCTGCAACACAACACAAATAATGGAGGCTTCACTACCAGGGCAAGAGGGCAGAGTTTTCCTCTGAGCATTCAGGATCTCTGTTGCAGCACCCAGCAAGCAGCTCGAAGCTGTGCACACTGTGATTAATCTAATTCCCTCTGAGGACAAGACTGCTGCCATGGATGATGGGAGCGGGAATTTGAACTTGCTGAGTTCAGGCGATTCCCTTCCCTTCTTAGATCTCCTTTGTCTAGGTGGCAGCAGCAAATTTTTATGAATTGGAAAAGTCCCAGGGCAGGCCAGTTTCCAGCTCCTGCCTTCCCTGAGGCTCAGTGTATAAGGAAGAGGTCACAGAGGGGAGGGGAGGGGAGGGTGCCATGGGCTGTTGACACACAAAATGCTGCAAATTTCCACCCACCCGGGGCTTGCCAAAAGGAACTGCTTGAATCAGGAAGTTGGGCAATGCATGGAAACACACTTCACTCCACATTTCTGAATAGAGTTGTCACAACTCTTTGTTTTTAAATTCCTTTGCTTTCTCCCTGCTCTGTCCAAGGCATCTCTTCCTTTACTGAAAAGAGATAGCAATGCATATGGGAACTCCACAACCTTGAAGCCACCAGAACTGGCTGAATTCAGGAGAGTCAGTAATTTCTCTCCTGCAGCATGCAGAGAGCTGAGAACTGAGCCCCCAGGTACTGCTCAGGGGCCTTCCCACAATAGAGATGCTGCTCCTAACACATATAAGAGCTACTCACCAGGTACAGTCAAGCCCCTGGTCATTAATAACGAGAGTGAGCTGTCTTCAAACATTTGTCCTCCGTCTGATCTAGAACTAAAGCAGCATCTTTCCCAAGTGTCTGAGAGAGCTGGTATAAGGAAGGGTTTGGTCAAAGCTGCAAAAACCCACATTCAAATTTCTGTGCTGCTGGCTCTGGGGCAAAGTTTCTTTCCCTTAAATTACTCCTGACTGAAGAAATCAAGAATTTCTACCTAGACTTCCCACTACTACCATCAGTATCATAACCAACCACAAGCAAGCAATGTGAGAGGCTTCCTCTTCCTCCCCATCACCACAACAGTCACGGCACCTCATAGCTAGAAGGATGGGGAAATTCTCATCTGAAAGTATTCTACAGATTAGGAAAGACAAGAGGTTGAAAACTGAAAGCTGAACCTGAGCCTGCTTGGTTTGTTGTGCCATACTGGATGTCTCATCATGGAGGAGTGGAGGACAACATGCTTCCATTCCTGGGAGAAAATACGGAATAAAAAAACAGCACTATTGATTATTTTCAAGAGCATCAGCTGGCTAGGCTTGACAGTGAACAGAGATCTTGTCTCTCTCCAAACTTTGAATCTCTCCTACCCCTCTTTCTCTTCAGACCTCAGCCCCCTCCAGAATATCCTAAGCAAACAACTGAGATTTCCTGTGCAGTGAGTCATGGGATGGAGCACAATAGGGAATACAAAGCAATGGATGAGGAAATGCTTCATGTAAGATGGGGGAAAGAGAGAAGCAGGGCAAAAGTGAATGGAAGGCAGAAAGAAAAGCATCAAGTAATATAGAGAAAGACAAACTCTGACTCAACTGGAGATTGAACAGAAGAGCCTGCAAAGAAATAATAACTGAAAGTAATGTAAATGCAGCAGGAAGTGTTGAAGAGCTGCAATGTAGTGAAAGAGGACAGTGGGAGAGCAGCTATACAATGCTGTGAGGTCATTGCAGGCACAGGATGAAGTCACTCAGGGCAGATACAGGGTGAGGCCGGACTGTGCAGATGGGCAATGGCCAGGGTAGCAGGGCAGCCGGCAGGCAGGCAGGCAGAGCTGCTCACTGGATGCAGTGAAGGATCAGACAGCTTCCTTGGTAGGGAGTTGGCTGAGCACTCACCTTAACGAGGATGAATATTTTTTTCTGAATGCTTTCAAAAGTAGTGATTCCACTTCAGACAATGATGAGTGTTGTCAGAGAAAGGTGTCAGAACCCAGAGAAACAGAGCTGTATCCAGCAAAGGAGTCAAAGCATGTGAAGATAGCTCTCCTTTGCCATATATGTTACACAGTTATTTACACCTGTTCAAAGGGGCAGCAAATATTACTAAAATCAAACAGCACTTTGGACTGGTAGCATTTTATGTACATCCCACTTAGCCATTTTGACCTGGCACTGACAACAACCCCAGGGGTTGTACAACAGAGGATTAGAAGACCCCTGCTGGTTCCCAAAGCTGAGTCTCCCCAAGCCAAGAGCCCTCCTGATACGCCTGCACATGAGATAGGGACATTTTGTGTAGCCAGGAACAGCAATGACCCATTTAACACCACTTGGTGCTGGCCGAGGAGCAGTGAGCTGGACAGTGTGCTGTTCTGCCCAGCACTGCTGTCTCACCCTCCCAGCCCACAGCTGCCCCATGGTGCGTTATCTGTGTGCTTTATCTGCCACATGTCTGGGTGCCAACAGCCAGACCCTCAGCCACAGCAAATCAGCTCTGCTTTGCTGAAATCCACCAGCCTAGGGAGCTATTCCAGCTCACCCAGGATGAGGCCTATGGAGCACTGAGAGGAAAGGCTGTCTTTGTTCCCTATCTATGTCCTGATTAGTACACTCTGACCTGACCCCTGACTTGGTCTTGAAACACAGATGAAGCACAAATAATAGAGTTGCTGGATTGGTTATCAGCCGCTCACTCAGGGATGAACAAAAGTCTTTTGCCCTTGTGCTTTAAACCAAATATGTGTCAAGCAGGGATCACCCTGGGATAACTCCAGTGTTGCTGCTACTGTACAGTGCTGCAATAGTCACTGCAGCCCCATCATCACAAAAAAAACAACTCCACACAATTTCAATCCCACCATGGGAATAAGTGACAGAATAAACCCAAGGAAAAGAACATCTTGTAGAAGTTAAAAGCAAAAGTAATTAAAGTCCAGAACATCAAACTTTCTAAATTATCTCTTTCTCATTTATCTTTCTACAAAAACACAAATACAAAACTACAGTTTGTTGAATTTTGGCAAATTACTGTATTTGCGGATTTGGACTTTTAAACCCAGATTTTCTGCACTTTTTTTATACCTAGTTTGTACCAAGATAAGTCCATTTACACACAGGGACCTGCTGTCAGGACACCTGAAGTAGTCATCACGTCCTTCTGGATCACCCAAGGTGATGCTCACTTTTGTATCCAGGCAGTGGCACAGCAGGAATCAGAAAGTGTGTAAACCTAGAGCTGCACCAATGAAGCTGGCAGTAAGAGGCAAACAACCTAAACTCACCCACCTTTGTATTTTTTCCGGCATTGGGACTGTCCAGTAATTGCCCCCAGGGCAATGGGCTATTCCTCAGCAAGCCTCCACTCAGGCCCCACAGAGACTTTGCAACCTTCTGTGCAAACCTGATCCCCTCACTTCTATTCAGAGAGCGAGGGCTTTCCAAAAGGCCAAAACAGAAAAAAAAGGGCATAAGACCCCAAGCAGAACTGTGTTTAAATGATAAATCTGGCTCCATATTACTCCAAGTGAAGGTATTTGGAGCCAAGATTTGTGGTTCAAGCCCATCTCTAATTCCTCTAAAAATACGTGACACGATCCTATGAGTCTTTCATGCTAAACACCACTCTGAGAGCTTTCATTTAATGGCTTTTCTTTCCTGCTCACAACTCCCTCTCATCCCTGCAGCTTTTCACTGTGCAGTGCCAGAGCCATAAAGATTGTACTATAAAGGCCCCCCAGCCTTTATCTTGCATATCACGACATCGTGATTCAAATGTTACAGCGCTGCAACACAAATGTAACATCAATGTACATACCATAACAGGCCCTAATCCATCCCAGATTTGGTTCAGGGCTCACTTACTCAGATCTCCTTGGACCACACATCGTGTGCCACTGTTTGTGTTCAGCATAAACAAAGCATCAGTGTGGAAATCTCATCAGCGCAACAACTGTATGGTCAGATCAAGAGGAGCTAGCAGGAAGCCACTCTGTATCTTTCCAGAAGACTTGCCAATAAGAGTGTTTTATGCTCATGGTGCCCTCCTCAGAGGCACTGGAGCTCCAGTTTGCAAAGACACTGGCTGCACCCGCCCAGGGCAGCCCAAGCACACAGCACAGCAGGAGTTGTATTCCCAGCCACCGCTGAGGGATGCCTGGCCTTGCACGGAGTGGCCATGTCATGGGAGAGCTGACAGGGTGGGCCTGAGCTGATCCTACTGCTGCCTCAGCCACCGGAGAGCCCAGAGCTGGAGTTATCTCTGGAGAGCAGCAGCACAAGCCTCAGGGCCCAGCACTGCCTTCCTGGGAATGTGGCAGGCACCCTCCACTCATCTGCCACCTGAGCCCCTTTTCCAGTTTGTTGCTAAACTGTACTTTTGACAGGAGAGAGTTGTGAGACATTGCCAGGTGAACTCTTTCTTCTCCTTACCTCCTTGGCTGATTGTAAGGAAACCAATAACAGTCAACACATCCTCTCCTGCATTCTCAGGCATTGCTCATTTTATTGGGATAAAAATTCTTTCTGTGCAAAATATTGCAAAGACAAGATGAACATCAGGTCTATATTAATATTTACATCAATGAATATTACAGAGCAAGGAAATAAAATAAAAAAACAAAACAAAAAACTCTCCATCTTGATCACAGCTGCTGTGAAAGCCACTTAGCAGTGCTGGAAAGCTTCCTCCCATCCAAGTATTGATCGCTGGAAACATTCTCTGCTCATGACATTCATTGAAAGGGCAAATGCTTTGAAAATACAATAGAGTGAACAATTTTTCTTTCTTTCTTTCCTTCATCCTCCTTTTGGACTACATGGAATTTGACAGATTTTTTTAAAATTAAACAACATCAAGTCCACATTATAGCTATATGTTGCAATATATGCTTATATATTTGTCCTGCCCTGCAGACTTAGTTAGTGCTCAGGCAATACTCAATATCACTAAAATTAATCCAAAGCAACCTCATCATTCTCCCGTGGCTTTGAGATGACCCTGTATGTGGTTTGACCATCTAACAAGAGAAGCAAATCATGTGAGCAAAAACATGTGTGAGCAAAAACATGCTGAATCAGGGAATAGGAATGTTATTGTTAGGAATACAAAATTGTGTTGTGGAAATACAGCCTGGAGACCCTCATTCCTTCTTGGTAGTTCCTATCCTATGCATTTGCATAACTTTTTGTCTCAAAACATTGTGTGATTCCAAAGACTCCAGAAACTTTGGGACAAACATGGACTTGCTAGTGTTGATTTTGCAAACATCATGCAAAGCCAGCTGGTTTTCAGACAAAACTGGATAAAACAAGCAACGTTTACCTGATGTCAGATATTCTCAGAATAACTTCATTTTGTTCAAAGTGTAGTTGTTCATGTGGTAAGTTGACTGTCTGCATTTAAACATGAGGTTCACTTGCAAATAATGCAAAGTGAGATCCCCAAAGTGAATGATCACACTTGTTGGTGGACAAAACTTTGGGCATGGGATGCCCAAGTGGGAGAACTCCATTCTTATGGACAAAAAGCCATGAAACCCCTCAATGTATCCAGCAGGTACCATTGCCTGGGATGCTGTACAAGGGGAACTTCCTGCTGCATTGGCAGTAAGAGCTGAAAAGAGCATTCTTGGACCACCAAGGAACATCTGGTGTGTCAATAAGCATCAGCATTTGGGCATACCAAATATTACTGCATGTATGCAATTGACTGTGGAGAAGGAAGACAGCCAAATGTTCACGGCTAATTCCACCTGCTGGAATTACCTTTCACGTTGTCATGTCTTTCACATTTGTTACTTTTTTTGCAGCTTTAGGTTCTCTTGTTTATGACAGTTTCCTAGAGAAATTTAAATTCCTAGCCTCTTTGGAACAGAAATTTTGGGGTTTGGGGATTCATCAAGGCACTGTATCTTGCTAATGAAGGTTAATCTGACCAATTTGACTATCCAGATGCAGAAATTTCAGCTCCTTTGCCCCCTGTCCCACGCATGTAGAAGAGCAGGAGATTTGAAGACAGGTTAGTCAGTTCAAGTAAGGGCCAAGGCTACCAGCTCCAGGTAAAGTGTAACCTTTGGTGTGGTCCATGCAATCAGAGCCCTTCACCAGGGTATGCCTCAGTCCAAGAGATGGCAGTTTCTGGTCAAGAAACACTGAAGCTTCCTCCACTGCTCTTCTCCAAAGGGAAGTGCCTCTGCTTATTCTTTCAGATACGTGGTTTTGATATACCCCAATGTAGATAAGAAGCAGTTATAGGAAATTAGAGATATGATATCCTTTGAATATTTTAAAATCTCCTGCCTATTTTAGGTTCTACTGTCCTCCTTTTCCCTCTAGCAGGAGGATTAATCTTTCTTCCTGCAGCCCTATGAGGACCAGCACTCATTTTCCAAAACTATACCTCAGCCCCACCTGGGCTTTAACAGCTACTTAAGTAATTGGGACACCAGTTTGCTAGCTCAAAAATAATTATTTTGTGCTGTACAAAAATTAAAAGTTTCCATTTTCTGAGAAAATTAAAGAAAATAGGCAATGGGCAATGTGGATAGCCTATTGAATGTTATGGAAACTCTTTAAAGAAAAGCGTTGTTTCCAAGTGAAAACTCAAATGTTTCAAATCCTCAAAACTCAAATCCTTTCAAAAAAATCACACGGAATTTTCTTCTCTAAAAGCTAGAGTCTTCTCTGAAAAACTGATGCAGATTAACTGAATTCAAGTTCAGAAATAGCTCCAGACCCCACCTCCCAGCACGACTGCCTCTATGGCTATTTTCTTGCCATATGAAATCTTCTGCCACCTCCAGCTCTAGGTTATCCAATCCCCACCCTGAGAATGCATTTGAGGGGGTTGCATTATCAGGGTGGAGATACACATGTGTTTTGCTGTAAGTTGCTCCCCAGCTCTGTGATTGGCTGCTTGTATCCACACCCCAGCTCTCTTCAAGGACTCCCAACTTGATCCTTCTGTTGTGAACTGGGGAACTCCTGGTCTCCTCTGTGCCAACATTTTTTTTACCATCCCATTTGTCCATTGGGGTGAGGCTGCAGGAGCCAGACACAGGGAGCAGAAATGGAGCAGGTGTGGAGCAGGTACAGAGCAGGTAAAAGTTCTGCAATCTAGTGAATCCTGGTCTGTCTTGCCTTTCTCAAGCTCTCATGCCAGAGAAAAGGGCCATCTGTGAATTTTGGCACATATTGAGTTCAGGCCTTGATTCCTTTCTCCATGGAGGTTTTTATCTAACCCAGAGCAATAAATAACTGTCAGATTAAGCACAGCCATGCAAATGTTACTGTACTCAAATTGTAAAAGCTCTTTTTATGTGGGTGCCCTCCGAAACAAGGCGACGCTTCCCAGCCCTCAGTTATGCTCAGCCCTTCTCTAATCACCCTGTTTCGGATGTGCAGCTTGCTGTGAAAGACAAATGATGGGAGCTATTAAACTCTGTCTTGTTGTGAGCGTGCCCAGCTGTAATACTGCAATTACAGACAGGACAGCAGTTTGCTGGGGACTGAGGGCTGGGCAAGGATGGCTGGTCTCTGGTAGCACCTGCAGATCAGCCCAGACCACCTTCCAAATGGGTCTGCCATGGCTGTGCAGATGTACAAGCCAGGGCGCCACAGTACTAATGCCATGCCAGGATGGAGGAGAGCCCTGGGAAGAGTCAGGAGGCCCACAGCTGGAACACATCTTCATTCATGGAGCTAAGTCACAGTGTAGCTGATGGGCAGAGGTGGGGAGAGTCCACAACGCACCTTGCTCCCTGCAGCTCCCTCACTGCCCTGGGAGGGTTTGGGCATGACCTGCATCCTGCAAAGCCAGGATGAGTCAGGCAGGCAGGAGACATAACAGGAGCATTTCAATGACATCTGAAAGTTTTGTGAGGTGGCCACTGCCCTGTGAGGGCAGCTTGCACTGTGACTGTACCTTTCTGCACTCCCTGCAGCATGGAGCAAGTGCCTGGACAGTCACCCGGAGCGCTCAGGGCCACCCAGTCGCATCCAGGGGCATGTCCAGGCTGTACAGTAAAACTGCCAAAGGTATCAGGATGCCTAGTCTCCATTAGAACTCTTTCAGTCATTTCTGGAAAGGTTTGCCTTTCTGAAAAGGCAGCTTTCTGTAATGGCAAGGTGTTAGCAGAGTTTCTTGAGTGAGAATAAATAAATGCTGCCAGGAATTGTAAATTAAAAGTGATAATTGGAAGAGCTATATTGGAGCATATTTGCCACATACCCACTTGCTCACCTGCTCTTCATTAACACTGTTCAACATCCTAGATTCAGTTAGGGAAAAAAAAAAAAAAGATAAAATGCTTTTTAATCCCCACTCCCAGCCACCTTCCTGTTACTTGGATGCTAATCAGGATAAAGCCAGAATAAATCAAGGGCAGCCACTGTGGCAGACAGATGCCTCACTCGTGGGCACACTGAAACACATGCTCTCACTGAACCACAGCCCACCAAGCACTGAGAGCGCCCTAACCACACCTGAGCCCCTTCTGCTGCCTCTGGCAGTGCTCGGTGTCTGCGGGGGCTGCAGCCACTGCATGCAACACACAGGGTGCATTCATCTTGGGCTCACCACTGGGACTCGTATTTAATCTGAGGCAGTCCTTGGCCTCTGGCAGTCAGCAGTGTCAAGGTTGCTGCTGCCACAGAGATGGATGCAGGTCAGCAATCTGTGTGATAGGGCTGAATAAATAAATTAATGGGAATCTAGTATACATAAAATAAAGGGAAATAAAATATAGGTTAGCTTCCACAAAGGTCACAGTTTTGCAAGAAGGTGGTCTCCAGAACAGCTGCATGGAATTTAACAAGCACTCAGTTGGGTTTGGAAAAGAAATTAATTTAATGATTTCTTGCCCAATGTAAGTTGAATTATTAAAAATCTGGATGTGGCAAATCTTTCCATGATACAGAGCTATTGCACTGTAGTTCATAGGGCTGCACAGGCATTGACCACTAGCAGATTTCATTTATAAACTACCAGAAGGCAGAATTTAACAACTACATTTATTTATTTATGCACCAAATGAGAATTGCCTTTTGCCTGGCTTTTCTGCAGGAAATAACTTGATATTAGGGGAAAAAAGCAATACATCTCATTTCTTTAGAAAGGGGACTGTTTATATACATAATGAAGGAGAAAATGCAAATGCTTAGAAAAACAGATGGGTAGATATCAGCGAAAGATCATAGCAGGGATTAAAGATGAAAACTATGAAAAATATTAATTAGATAATTTCCTCAACAAAAGACATCAAACTGTACCAATATGGGGAGTGTATGGTCGTAATGATTTGCATTGTGATATGATCACAGTGTCCCAGGAAGGGATTAGGGCTTTGCTGTGTCAGTGCTGCAAAAGCCTATCTTTGTGAGGCAGCTTCAGATCTCCTAATGAAAGGAGATATGCAGTGATAAATGGCATTATGTGCTTGCAAGGTTATTGTTACCTCAAGGTCACTGTTGTCACTTCCCTCCCCCTATCATCATGAAAGCCAGTGCTATTAAAACTCAATCACAGTAATAGGGAGGGAGCTTGCTAACACACAAAATGCATGCTAGAGACCCTTTGCTGGGTAAAGCCAGGATTAAGATTTTAACTTCACAATATGTTGTGTGACAATGACACGCCCATAGCTTCCCTTTAAAATTTGCCACTGGCTGGATGCATGTTTCACACCTGTGGCAGAGTATTTTGAAGACTTTTTCCCCCACAGATGCGGTGCCAGCCATGCTGACGTCCATCTGCTCTCGCTCTCTAGCCAGCAGATGATGGGGGCTTTGTGCTGTCCCCAGCCCCATGAGCCACTCAGGGGTAAGCACACCTTCAGGGCAGCTGTCCTGTCAATATGAGTCCCTGGCAACTTATCAGTGCACAGGAATGCTCAATGGCTCAGTCAGCCCAGTGCTAAAGCCCAGGTGGATTCGACAGACACGCTCCTATTAGAAGTCTCCTCACTGTGCTGCCAGCATGTTCCCCTGATTCTCCTTTTCTGTTGAGAATATTTCATTTTCTATTTTCATGGGTAATCCTATCCACATGTAACAATTTCCTGAGATATATGGGTCAGATCCTGCTACAGTTACACCAGGCTGGTGGGTAGTGCTGGAACAAACAGGGTACAGAGGGAATTCTGCAGCCCAAGGCTGGAGGATGACTGAGTTCTGTCTGGAATAAAAGCATTGAGAGCTTTAAAAAAATTGCAACTAATTAAAATTTAAAATTAGTTGACAATTTGACAGATACTGACACATGGATCTCAAAGCAGGAAGTTATTTTCAGTCATTTGTGTGTCTGAATGCAGGGGCTGCTTCTCCATGTTATGTACTAACTAGAAAATCTGATTAATTGAATGATGGTAATTGAGTCCAGAAAATGAAGGCATTTATCAAAAAATCTCAAGTATTTAAGGTTGCACAAAGACAAAGGCAATACAAAGACTGCTATATATTGCTGATCAGTATTCTAGCCATGCTTTTTTTCTGAGATGAAGAACAAAATTCTTTTTGTCATAACCTGCTTATGCTATCACAAAAAGCTGTTTGGATCAGTGAGATGTTTTGCTGGAATTAACCAGTCATAAAATTGAATAATATGAAGATCAGAGGCTGTGAACCAAATTTTCATTCAGAACAATGTTAGCTGCTGACTGAAATCAGGTGAGAATTTGGTCCACTAGAACCAGTTGGACAGAGGAGAAATTGCTGCCCAGGATTTGCTCTGAAAGTGAGTATTAACAACCTGGATACATCTCAAATCATTGCCATGTGGTAGCCCTTTCTTGTGCAAAGGGAGCCTGTATTGTAACCCTTACAGGTTTTAGGAAGTTGAGCTATCTCAGATGAACACAGCTCTGGACTCCTCCATGCCACCAATTATTTTTGTGACTCTGCAATTTTGAAGGGAGAAGAACTCCAGGTGCCTAGATGCTCCCAAGTGATCCAGCACAACCTTTCCAGAGCAAAGGATGCTTACAAGCTTGGAATGAACCAAAGCACATGCAGGTAAGGGAATGAGAGCTGAAGTGTTTTGCCAAGGTCAGCTCCAAGTCTGGTGACCCTTGGCTTCCCATCACAAGTATGCAGGCAATAAAACAGAATCTCAAATCCCCTGTCTGGTGTCATTCCCTCTGCTCTGCTTCCAGTGATGGCTGTTCAGAACCTGAAAGGATTGTGGGTTTTTTTCCAGAAAAGAAAGCAAACAGCAGTCTTCATCTTTCCCTATGTCAGAAAAAGTGAAAAGTTATTTTAATGACCATTGATAGCTTAAAATCTTGAGGTAGTCTTTGTGCCATTAAAAAATTGATGCAGTCATAAGCAGAAGACATTGCACAACACGCCACCTGCAACTCTCCTTCAGAGATGGATTACAGAGTTCACAAAGAGAAGGTTGTATTTATCATATTGAATACACTGCAGCAAATGGGTAGAGCAGGGAAGAGAAGGGAAGACAGATCTGTACCTGTGCTTGTGGTCAGATTTTTAATAATCTCTGCATGCAAGGTTTCATCAAGAAACCTTTTTCAAGACAACATCTCTTCTGCGTACATGAGAGAACAAAAGTGGTTTTAAAAAATGAAAATCAACTGTACTGGAGACCACTGGACCTTTAGGTGAACACATAATATATATCAGGACATTGCTACTTAATATTTAAAACTATTTGCATCATAATAGCAGAATTTATGAGTGATGCATTCAGCTGTCAATGTGCATAAACCTGTATTGATTAAAATAATATCTAAAATTCATTAAAGAGGTGCAGTCTTACCCCTGGGGATTAATAACCATTTGAAACCTGTGGATGGCTCAAGGTGCAGTCAAGGACTATTAACCCCACTTTGTCATTAATACCCAGAAAATTATCTGTACCAAGGTCCTTATCGCTGTTATAAACACTAAATGAAAAATTACATAGGTGTATGGATTTTTTTATATAGCTGATGCAGACTTAATTGGTGTGTACAAAGCATGACTCAAGCATTACGACTGTTCAGGAGCCTCCCAGGCTTGCCTGAACCATTTCTCAACATTTTGCTTTGCCTTTAATTTACTGTACTCTTCAGCCTTGTTTCTCTATTTGTGTCATGCCCAAAGTGGAAAGAGCATTTCTTAATAGTAACTAACATCCAAAATAATTTCTTAGGACTTTGAAGGTGAGATGCATTTCCAATATTCTTTTGAAAGAAAACTCCATTGAGAATTCCTTAGTTTATCCCTTTTCAGATGCTCAGGTCTCAATTTAGAAGCTCTTCTGTTTGCCTCACATCACAGAGAGGTGCATATTTTGCTAGCAGGAAGGATAGGGTAGTCACAGCCTGTTAGTAAAATATACACCTCTATAACAGGGAAGGCTAAATTTAAGAAATAACGGATGTTTTTTTACAAGGCAGGATATAAGCAAACAAACACAAAAATGGTTCAAAAACACATACAAATATTAAAGAGGATGTAGCAGATTCCACAGCATTCTTGGCAGATTATCCCAGGAGAAAATATGAAGTTTATATATATAGAGAGCTGTGTGCATGTCTGTGTTAGTGGTTAAATTTAATGTGGAGGACATTCAGTGTATATATAACAATAATATTCTATGAAAGTGATCTTAGTAACTGCATAGCTGGAGCTTGCTTCAGATTTTAGACTAATCAGCATTCAAATACCTCTATTAGAGAAGCAAAGAAATACTGATGTTGCCAAAAAAACCCCACCATTTATTGCTGAATTAAATTTGGTGCTCTTCAAGATATTACATAATGTATGTATTAACCTCTAATTAAAGTTTTTTCATCAAAGGATTTTACTCAATTTTAAAGATCAGGGTATGTCTCTAATATTTACATGTAATATTTCGTGTTTAGTTTACCACAGGAGAGGAACCGAATCCTTTACTTGGGGTTGTGTGCACACATCAGAGGGCTGCCCCATGATGTTTGCAGTGGAAGAGAGGCAGGTATTTATCATAAATGTCTGCTGGTCCTACTTGCCCAGCTGTTTACACTTTCATTATTGTGAGCAGCTGGAAAAGACTGCTGCTCTCCAGAATCAAGAGCCTGACTTCCCTTGGTGCTTAACTGCTCAGAAGAATATTATTAACAGTCCTTTGTCAAATTGGAAGGAAACACCAAGGGAGAAAAGAGAACAACTATTCAAGGGGCTGCTCTAGGATGCCATGAATTCCTTCAGAGAGTGAGATATGAGATATGGAATACACTTCAAGATTTTCAATAACCACAGATCTGGGAGGGCCTTCAATGTGTTGCAGGATTAAAATCTGAATTAAAATAAAGGGAAAGGGAAAGGGAAAGGGAAAGGGAAAGGGAAAGGGAAAGGGAAAGGGAAGGCAGAGTGGGGTCCATTACCTGACTGTCACCAAGGTCAAAGCCAAGTGCCACTCTGATGGGGGAAAGGGAGTCTCAAGCTGCCCAGCAGCAGTGCTGGCGAAGGCGGCTGGGGGCAGCTGGCCACCCACAAGCTAAGCATGAGCTGAGAAGAGGGTGGTACCACAAGGATTGGTCTTGTGTCTATGACACAGTGTACGATCGTTGTCACCTGCCACCTGGCACGGTGCAGGCCACAGATGGAGGAACGACACTGCAGAAGGTGGAGGCAAAGTGGAAGGAACCCAGAGGAACAGAAAGGTAGGAAGGTAAAAATTTGGCAAACACAACCTATTGAATATCAAAAGAATTTAGCCTGTTTGTCCAAATCACCATCTTCTGGTATGCAGAAGGTTGTTTACAGCAGACAGTGGTATGTTGTTCTCCTGCTCCAGTGAGGCAGCACAAGAAACTGGCTCAGTTTGCAACCCAGGCTCAGATTTAGGAAAACTTTTTCATTATATTTCTATACAAGGTCCTTGGACTTTTAACCTTCTGCATTGGCATCTTTTCCAAAAAATAAGAGATCACCACCTGTCAAGACCATCTTTCCTTTGGAGTGTACCCTGAGCAGGAAGGAGGACTCCAAAACTTCTCTGTGTTCTCTCGGTCCTGCTTCCCCTCAGCTCCCTGACTCTATGACAGCAAACCCAAAAGCTCCTTTTCAACAGAGACAGTGCCAGACTGGTGGCTATATTTGTTTATAGCTAGATGCAAGCTATAAACAAAGGTAGGGAGGAGAATCAGCCACCATCATGTGCTGTCAAAAAATGTTCTAAGATTTAAAAGACCTGCCTGAGTCATAAAGGAAAGATAATGTCCTTCCATCTAAACTGGACCTCAGTTTGAATGGCTACATGAATTACTGTAGATTAAGTGGTTGCAAATCCATTTTGGCATCAGTAAAGCACATGCTACAAATCAGCCACATTCACTCAATTTCTCTCTGCTGACACTGAGGTAAAAAAAACTCGTGTCTGGTTTGTACCTCATTGTCTGACGCAGAGAGGAACTGTTTCTTGAAGATAAGTTTCAGTACTATTGTGATTCAACATGAGTTTGTAATTGCCAAAATGGTTTTCTTCATGGTCTTCATATTTGTAGGCCTAGAAGTTTGGGATTTTTCTAGGAAATTCCCATTTTGTGCCACTTCTCTTTTGCCTTAAATACTGTGTTTTATATGGTAGCTGAATTTCAGATTGGTTGATGATGGTGTAGTTGAAACTTACGCAATTAATATTGCAGTGAATAAATAAGTAATTCATCTACAGGAGTTGTCAGTTTTATTTACACAAGTGTCGCTTTCATGGAATTGTGACAAATATGCATGTTGTGTGGTCCAGCTATCACGTGTGTGCTTCATTTTTAGTATTCCATATTCGAGAGCTGGGGCTAACATACCTTGGTGTCTGCCAGCAAATTGCCCTCTTCTCGTTAAATACCACAAGATGCTTTGGCATCCAAGAGGGCAGCCTTGTCAACAGGCTTCAGATGAGGGTTGTCTTTAAAAAAAAAATCTAGCCTTCCAAAAGCAAAGAGAAATGTTGGTATCCAAGAAACTTAGAATGTGGATAGGCAATTAATTTAACATGTATCATAAGCACATGTCATGGGAATAACTAATCCATCATTTTTAATGGCCTATCTGTTTTCCCCCATGATTAGTATTCAGTTACTTTCTCTGTACCTAAGACCTTGTGGCATTAAAAAAATCCTACACACTGCCTCAAATGTGTGCAGTTTTTATTCTTATTTGTATTAACTTATATTTCCTTGGGAAATACAGTATTGAGATGAAGTTCTTGTTAACCAGCACATGAAGGGGATAGAAATAGAAATAAAACCACAAACATCACAAGGGTTTTGGATAGGGTCTATGGTTATCTGCTGAAGGAAGAGAAAGTGGACCTGAAGATCCTGGCAGCATAATTGTTACCTTACCTTAGATATCCCCCTGTGCAGCAGCCTAATGGTCAGGTGAAAATCAGAGATATTTAGGTGACAAAAATGTTCCACATTCAAGCCCTACCTGAAAGCAGCACAGCAAAGCCCTTCTGTAGCTAAGACATAACAGTTCATAGAGGAAAAATAAATGCCTCGGTCACCCTGCCAGCCTTTGAGCCAGGTAAGAACAGAGTTATGAGATCCCATCCCATTTACTTAAGTGCTTCTGTCACCATTTTTGCCCTGCTGCAGCTGGGAGCAGCCACACAAACCTGACAACGAGCCACATTGCTCCTGCCCTGCAGACCCTGCGGCAGGGTGAGACAGGCAGCCTCACACCCACAGCCCTGGCTGTGGGATCAGTCAGAGACCCAGAGAAGACATCAGGAGCATCCTGTCTGACTTTCAGGATGCAGTCTGGGCTGCATGAACCAAATAAAAACCATAAAATAAAACAGCTGGTGCCCCTAGCTGAAGGTAGTCCCTGAGCAGAGCTCCGCAGCTCTGGCCCTGGGAAAGCACCAGCACTGAACGCTCCCAGATGACTCTACCCCTTCAATTCAAATACCAGGTTTTCATTCAGCAAAGTTCTCATACAGTTGGACCTTGAGTTATTTGGTTGGGTTATTTGCCTGAAAGGAATAATCTTGCATCTTCTAACAGTTGTGATTTCTCTGCTTCATTGATTAAAACACCTCTTTTCCGCTATTTTCTCTCCAGCCATACACCCCACCCCCACTAATTAAATAGCTCCAACTCTCACAGCCATGAGACTTCAATGGCTCAATAACATCCCG